>NW_024583027.1:232916-235063 GCF_018398535.1 Haplochromis burtoni
ATATATAGCAATGAAGTTTGTATCTGAGTGGCAGCTGAATCACACATTGGCCTCAACACTTTAACAGTTTAAAGCCAACAGTCTGAGATTTTTATGTTTTTTGAGTTAAATCTTCAAGTGAATCCATTACCCTCCTCTATTTTTAGAAGAGATTAGAGATTGATGAGAGTGAAGATTTAAGATTGGCTGGGCCCCCTGGGACTTTCTTGTTTTTGAGTGACAATTCATAGGAGGGCAAACATAAGAGCATGAAAAGGTTAACTCTAACAGTAACAAATACACACCGATGTACTTGTACGGCTTGCCCTGTTTGACGAGCTGCGTGAGGCAGCGCTCCACGATGTTCGCCGTCCACTTGTTCACCTGACTCTGGCTGTAGTCTCCGCCGCCCACGACGTTCTCAATGCACTGACACAAACACAGAGAAACGGCATCACAGCGCTCAGAGTCATGTGTTAGTCAGCCGGTGTTGCTGGCGCCCGAGGAGACTGAGACAAAGAGGCAGTGAGTGCAGCTTGTTTCTGAAGGTTTTTCAGAGGTTTTAAAGATACTTTTTTATTATCTTGAATTTTCCCAGGAGCACAGAAAAACTACGCAAGCTTAGCAATGAAACACAAATCAAAAAGCTTTAAATTATGTGCAAAAATGAATGACGCGTAAAAGTTACATTTAAAAATAGGAGTGTATTTGAGCTGTTTACATGGCTAGATTTAATTATTAATCTTTAATCAATCAAACTAAACCGTTTACTACACAATCGAAGCATCTCTCCATAAAAACCTGCTGTTGAAACTTCTATTTTTATGACTTAATACTTGGAAAAAATGTTAAATGTGCTTTTGTTTTACTCCCCAAAGAACAAAATCAGTGTTTGTTTAATAAAGACCTGAAAAACATGACGACACTGTGGCGCAAAATGGGTTAAGACATTAAAGGGATTTATAACGCTGCATATAAAAGTAAACCTTACTTCTTTGACTATGGTGTCAGCTTCTTCTGCATTGAATGAGCCCTAAAATACAGAAAGCAGATCATCAGGTCATAATAAAGATAACATGACAGGACTTTAGTTAAATAAACATACGTTTATGGAAAAATGCTAAAGTGACCCATAGGATCACTTTAGCAACACTTTTTAGCAACAGATTTAACCTTATTGGAGCACGTAAACGTTTATTTATAACAACACATTAAGCAGTAAAAGCAACAGCAGATTATTTTGAATATTATAAATTATATTTATTGATTTTAGGACGTTTGCATTAAAAAAAATCGCCGCTATCACTGGGAGTGGCTAGCTAGCTCATTTCTGCTGTCACTGGTGAAAACGGTGAATTCGTATCAGGACTAACCTCGCTTCCGTTATGAAATTCCTCCATTCCTCCTGTCATCTGACACCGGCTAGGGCTACTTTTTTTTCTTACTGACAGAAGAAAAAACAAAGCCAGAAAAACCTTTTGTTCACAGATAAAGCGACAGGAGCTCTTAGGGACTTCCGGAGGAGCTGTCAGTGGAGTCAACGACGCACGAAAAGAGCGATCCGAACCCGGAGGGAGTACCGGTGCTTAGCTGACCGCTGACCCCTAATGGAGGCTCAGTGAAATACAGCCTTGAGACAGAAATACAGATTGCCTAAATTAAAAATGTACATGCTTGACAAGGTACAGCAGATTGAATTTGGAAGAATGTGAATGCATTGAAGGAACATTTCTGTCAGAAATGTTTTTTTTTTTTTGTTGTTTTTTTATGAGATCACTTTTATTTGTTGAGTATCTGAGGCTGAGACCACGGGACTGTAAAAACATGATTGTTGGGCTTCATTTTTTTACTGAAGAGTCATTTTAAGATTAATTAGTAAATAACAATTAGCTAATACTGTTCATGAGACTAGTCATCTTACTTTGGTAATGTAAATATAATATGGCCAATATTATATGTATTATTATTATTATTATTATTATTATTATTATTATTATTATTATTATTATGATTTATTACAGCAGTAAGCTTGAACTCTGTGTCAAATACTGAGCTTCAGTAAAGATTTGGCTCAATGCTTACACGTATGTGTAAAAGGAAAATTTACGAGCTGTGAAAACTGTTTCTGATAAAATGAAGAGTAGACTGATATATGAAATATTCCTTTA
>NW_024583028.1:0-21709 GCF_018398535.1 Haplochromis burtoni
GGCAAAGCCTGCCATCTAGTGGGTTGACAGGGTAGCACCATGTTAGAGCGCAAGCAGTGGTTTTCTCCCAGCGCTCGACAGGGAAGGTCCATTTCTCTGTGTCTCTGTAAATTCCTGCATCTGACGCCCTTGAAAATCTGTAAGTGTGGCAAAACTTTTTATTGTTGCAACTTATTAGTACCTTGTTCAGCAAAGTAATGAGTTCTTGTGTGTTTAGCGAGCTTGTTACATTACTAGCACAAGCTAGCTGTTAGCCCTTTGTTTAGCCTGCTAACATTAAGCATACCAGCATGTGGTGTTAGCTGTATCTCCTGACATCTCTGTATCTCTTGATTGTGTAGTGACTGTTTACATAAGTCAACAATATTTAATGTAATCTTTGTGTATTTGTATGGAGAGTGAATACACTGTATTCTGTTTCTGTTATTACAGTTTTACAAAAAGGAAAATAAGGATCAGTAAAGCTCTGAAGAATGCCACACGGTCTCCTGAGTGTTTACTGAAGCCATTTAATGTTTAGCTCACTGCATAAGCTGGATAGAGACATTCAGCTGAGGGCAGAAGACCAGGTCTTTCTTGGAAATGAGATTTTTAATCTAAATGAGATTTTTTTTTTACCTGGATAAATAAAGGACTAAATTTATTTATCCAGAAATAAAATTAAAAAAATAAGTATTCATATGTTTAGCAAAACATTGTGGTTGGAAATAATTAGTAACTTGCATTCAAAGTAATATTTACACTTCTTTTCAAATGCAGTTTTATTTCTGTTAATTTCTGTCAAAGAAACACTGTATGCAGAGTATATCATAGCACAGAAATGGCAGTGATGTTTTTAACTCTCATATCTACTAGAAAATTTAAATACATAATAACAAAATTAATCAGTATTTTAACTGCTTTTTCTTAATGTGACAAACAAATGGAAGTGCAATTAGCCAGCAGGTGGCACCACAGCATTGCTTCAGTTGTCCTGCTTCTGTGGCAGAACAGCATGTGTGCAACATGCAACAAGTGCCTTTAAAAAAAACATACTCAACAACTCGATGAAATAGGGATGAATTAGAAGTTTTGATGCAACAGTTTTAAAGAAAACAGTCAGAGAAAAGGTCAAGGGTGTTGGACAGCATGGGGTTTGTAAAGTCAATAATAATTTTTTAATTTAATGGAAATGCAAATTAAATTTGGACTATATTTAATATATAATATTTATATATTGTATTATTGTGTATCTATATATAGCACATTATATATGTGTTGTATTTCACAATATATATGTAACATATATATATACGTATAGATAGATAGATAGATAGATAGATAGTACATACATATTATTGTAACATCTATTGTATACATGTACCATAGGCAAGTTGCCTCCATTTTCTATAATTTTTTAATAATTTTGTATGTACATTTCAAGGACTCTTCTATGTTTTGGAGTGTATTTTTATGTATCTGTATTATATTATACAAACACTTAAAAGTGAATCTCTGTCCAAAAAATGCACTCAGTTTACTTCTTACTCACTATGAGCATCATTCATTATTCTCCCGCAGTAATTAAGGTTAGGATATGTATTTTTTTATCCAATCCATTCTTCTTTTGCAGCATTTAAATAACCTTTATCAGATTTGATGGTTTTGTTACAGACTTTTCAAAAAAGTGTTTTGCTTTTCTTTCACAAATGTGGGGATTAAATTGTGTTAAAATGTACAAAACAGTGATGTCATGTTTTGTGACGAGGACCCAGGCACAGAGAGACTTGATGAATTTAAGAATCTTATGATTTAATAAAGAAATTTGCAGACTTGCACAGAGATGGTAAAATTATGATGACTGATAATGGAGACGAGGACAACAGACGACAGGGAGGAACAGGGGTTCAAATGCACCAAGGAGACAGTCAGAGGGAACTCGGGACAACTGGAGACATTTAGGGATGCAGGGACTGACAGATACGGGGAAGAAGTCTCTTCGTGACATTTATCTTGCCTGGCTGGGCAGCTCTCTGGGTGCTCAGCACCTCCAAAGCTCTGATCCTGGAGTCTCCCCTGCCATGACGTCAGTGACGTAGTTAAACTACAGAAATGTATTTGCGCAATGTCATTAGAAACATCCGGTCTACAAGCGATGCTGATAAGATGATGCATATACTTATTACTTTTAAGCTAAATGGTTGTAATTCATTAGGTCACTCTAAAAGCCCTGAATAGCCCTCAGTTGATGAAGAAAGCTACAGTGAGATAAAGAGATTCCAAATTGAGAGACTTGAGAAATGGCGATCACAGCAGTGATTACAATGAAATGTTTCTCCCACTGAAAACCTCTTTGAGAATCATCTCTCTTGGAAGTCTGAAGAACATCACCAGAGCATTATTTGGTCAGATTACAAGATGTTTTTTTCAGAACAGACAGAGTGGAGTGACCCTGGGCAGACATGAGTGCAAAACATGTGGAGTAAACAATCTAGAGATATTCCTGCATGATAATGATTAAAAAATGCTTTCAATGTCAAACAAGAGTTTGGGAATAAAGTTTGACACCGCTGACCTGAACAAGTATGTTGCCTGATTTGAATCCCACAGAACACCTGAGGGAAATTTGAAGAGAAACGTGGGGAACAAAAAGTAAGACACAAAACAAAACCCTGCAGCAAGCACAGATAAAAAAAAACATGTTGTTTCAAAAATATTGCATGTTTTGTCAGAGCCAAAGAGGCCTGATTCAGTCATTGACAAACACAGACGCACGTATTCATGCCAGCACTGTCCTGCTCACCAGAAAAGTTCCATTTTCACTGATGTGGAAATCTTACAGCCAAATCTGCTAAGCAGATCTGATTGTTGGTTTGATCGACTGACTGTGACTATATGTTAGAGGCTGTGAAACATTCTTATTAAACTATTTTAGAATAAGTTACATTTTGGGAGCAAAAGCAGCAACAGCTACCTTTGTGATTTTTGTGTTTTGTTTCCTTAAAAACTACATCTAGACAGTGAAAGAATGAATTAGTTACACTGACTTATAACTATCAGAGGCAACTATTAATTATGGGAGGCACTGAATGGTGATGTGTGCAGGAACGATTCAAAACCTCTTGTCTGTCAGAGGAACACCCCAAACCTCCACATTTTGAATGACCTGTTCAAGAAAGCCGATAAAGCTGAAGTTTTATCCATGAGTGCGGACATTTTCCACTTTGTTTAACTGCTCTCAGATCAGTGATGAGATTTTGGGTGAAAGTTCGACACTTTGGTATCTGGAGGGATGTTTGCATGCTTTCCATATTTTTCTGTAAATGCTTTCGCAGTAAATCTTTATTAAGAGACACGCGGGTGGGGTGAATGCGTTTCTCAGGTGTTCAGAGTGAAAAGCGTAGGTCACGGTGCTCTGACGTTTACGTCATTCCACAACTGGTCCGACCGGTCGAGGAGCGACTCGCTGGCACGTCTCAGATGAAACTCATCCGACAGGCGTGTGCATAAAGACAGATCCGCAGCTCAGCAGCCAGACGCGAAGTTCTCGGCCGACATCCACCATGGTTCCCCTCTTGCTTGTGGCCGTTGTACTTCTGGGAGCATACGTCCTCCTCACACAGACTCTCTTCAAAAGAGCCAAATGCAAAGGAAACGCCGCGATGTCAGGGAAGACCGTCATCATCACAGGTGAGACCGGCATCAAGCGCAGTTTGTACCAAACAGACCGACTGCTAACGACACCAGCATCAAAAATGACGAGGTGTAGAAAGTGTGCCTACAAACAGCTGCTGTGTGTGCAGCTCGCAGCGTTCAGCGGATTTTCCTTTCATAGGTTTCTTTACTTCCTCTTACGAGGCGATAAGGATGTTGGTGTTGATTATGATAGCGACGGTGAGTAAAGGTACATAACAAGTTTTGTTAAATCTGCAGATGATGAGCAAAAGAAAAGAAGCCGTTAAATGTATGTTTCCTTCAATATGGGGTGGCTGTAGCTCAGGTGGCAGAGCAGGTCAGCCACTAATCAGAAGGTCGGTGGTTCGATCCCAGGCTGCCTCCTGGCTGCATGCCAAATATCCTTGGGCAAGATACTAACCCCGTGTTTGCCTACTGGTGGTGGTCAGAGGGCCCGGTGGCGCCTGTGTCCGGCAGCCTCGCCTCTGTCAGTGCGCCCCAGGGCAGCTGTGGCTACAATGTAGCTTGCTATCGCCAGTGTGTGAATGTGTGTGTGAATGGGTGAATGACTGAATGTAGTGTAAAGCGCTTTGGGGTCCTTAAGGACTAGAAAAGCGCTATACAAATGCAGGCCATTTACCATTTACCAATATTGCCACGAAAAAGAGGCTTCGACGGTACCGACCTACATGTAGATCGGCTTTCAGGAAAAACCTCGTCAAAAATAAGTGAACAGTAAATATGACATTTAAGCCGATTCAGCAGTTATTTCTAAATTCAAGTAAAAATCAGTTGAACACTTGCATCTCTAAACTGGGTTTGTACAGAGAGGGAATTCTCATCTAAACCTGAGCGTCGTCCTCCTCTCTCTTCCCTCTGAGGTCGGGGCCAGTTTTTATGCCACAAATCTGTGCCGATAGCAAAATCGGGATTTGCACAAATGTGATTGCTGCAATGAAAGAATTAAAGATGCGTTTTTCTTTGTTTTTGTGCTTTTTACTTTGGACGGGAGTGAAGTTTACAACAAAGGTGGAAGTGAAAATCTAGAATTCTTGTTTGCAATTTAGACAGGTTTCTACTAGCCTTCAGATAACACCACATTAAACACTTGCATGGATGATAGTTCTTGTTTGTGATGGTTTGGGTAGATGTTGCTTATTCTTTTCCTGCTCTTACTGTAGGAGGAAATACGGGCATCGGTAAAGCCACGGCTTTGCATCTGGCCAGGAAAGGAGCCAGAGTGATCCTGGCCTGCCGAAACAGGAACAAAGCTGCAGCTGCCATTGCAGAAATAGAAACGGTGAGAAGAACACACTGATGCATTGGCCACAATTTCCTCATGCTGTATGAAAGTTAATCCAAAGTTTCTCAGAAAGGAGCACTGACATTTAAAACAATAACTTGTGCAGTCGTCAGCAGGGAGTGGAGGCTTGTTACACAACGTCCTATCATGCTGTAACTGGCTGATGTGTGCTTTAGGTAATTAAAGCAGCTGAGAAAAAGAAGACAAGCTAAAGTAGTATGTGGATATGACTGTTTATTTATATTTATTCAGTAAGTACAATATGACAATTTTAAAGGACTGAAGCTGTGAAAGGAGTTAACCTTTTAAAGGAGGAGCTGACAGAGAGCACAAAACGGGATTTACAGTTGCTGCTGAAACGAGCTGAAGCGTTCACTTCTTTCATTGATGGTAATGTTTGAGCTGTTGCTTTAAGGAAAAAACAGTAAAAAGGGATTGAAGTGAAACAGGTTAAATGTAATCTTCACTGAATCACAATGATCTTCTTCCAGCAAACGGGAAGTACAGACGTGATCTACGTGCACTTGGACCTAGCCAGTCTGAAGTCTGTCCGCAGCTTCGCCGAAACATTCCTGAAAACTGAGTCCAGGCTGGATTTGCTCATCAACAACGCTGGTACACACACTACTACACAACACCACAATGTCTACTTAGTTGCAAGTACGAGGTCCATGCATCCATTTTCATCTAAACCAACCTCTGAGAGCCAGACACCATTAGGAGGAAATTTATTTGTTGAACTTCTCCACTTGGGGTATCAACTAATGATCAAGTCAGAGTGAGCATTCCCGATTTTCCACCTGAGAACTATGGCCTCAGACTTGCTCCTGTTTGTGTTTTCATCACAGCTGTGTGCTGGAGGTTGTTGCTTTATGAAGTTCACAAAACCAGGTCGTTTGTTTAAAAGAAAAAAAAAAGATTTGAGAGGCTGAAATCAACAAAACCTTAAGCTTCCACTCAGAGAGGGCCTAGAAATTCTGCCCAAAAAAGTATGAACAGGATGGGTGACAAAGGGCAGCTCTGGAGTCTGAAACTCACCATCAAATGACAACAAAGAGACCGAAGTGACCAGAAGCACAAAATAATCACAATCGACTTTGAAAAGACACCGAATAGCCACAAAGACGTCAAACGGCTATGTTGTGCAAAGCGGCCAGATTGGCCTCAAACACAAATTGATGTAAACCACTTGAGAGACAAACAAGTTTATCACAGTTGCCGTATCTGTCAAAAAGACGTGCAAATGCAGTTTTTAATGATGAGCAGCAGCAGTGGTGATTTGTCTGTTCTACGGAGACAGAGAAGAATCTAGAGAAAACAAGCTTCAAGAGATCAAGGAAGTACAAAGATTTCAGAAACCATTGTTCAAATATGTCCCCAGGATTGGTGGCAGACGGGCGGACTGAGGACGGATATGGCATCGAGTTCGGGGTGAACCACTTGGGTCACTTCCTGCTGACCAATCTGCTGTTGGAGAGGATGAAGAAGACAGGGGGAGGACGAGTGATCACGCTGTCCTCCATGGCTCATCGCTGGGGACACATTGACTTTAACGTGAGTTTGCAATAATTTAAAGAGAGCTTGGGGATGTAAAGCCATCTTCACTCTGGAACAAGCCTTTTTCCGTCTTTTGGGACTCTTATTTTTAAAAATGCTCTGCTCTAGTATTTCAGTAGTACGACTGAAGAGGTGGTCATAATGACATCACAAGTGATGTTGTTGCACGTCTTTCACCTTCACCTGTCTGAACAGCTTATTAACACGGTTGTTTTTGTATCTTAAGGCTCTGGTTGCAAACAAAGACCTGGGAACTGGCAGATACAGCTGGCAATTTTTCCATGCGTACTGCAACAGCAAACTGTGCAATGTGCTTTTCACCCATGAGCTTGCCGAGAGGCTGAAAGGAACCGATGTCACATGCTACAGTGTCCACCCAGGTAACACACTGGTTTACCTTTAATCAACACTCATTTTAGGCCATATATTACTGTAATTCAAGCTAAATCAACTGTTACTATCAGCATTTTATCCAAATTGAACACTAAAGGCAGTAAGTATGTGATTGCTCTTTGCCTTCTGCCCTGTAGGTGTTGTCCGGACTGAACTGTCTAGAAATGTCGGCCTGTGGCAGAAGATTTTCATCCAGCCTGTGGCCTGGCTGCTGTTCCTGGACCCAGAGATGGGAGCTCAGACCACACTGCACTGTGCCCTGCAGGAGGGAATCGAACCTCTGAGCGGGAAGTACTTCTCCTGCTGTGAGGCACAGGAAGTGTCCGCTCATGCCCGAGATGACAAGGTGGCCCTGAAATTGTGGGAGGTCAGCGAGAAACTCTGTGGACTGGGATAGATTTATTCACCTCGCTATAAACAGGTTGTTGAGTCCATGAGCGATGAGCTGTCATTCTGTCCTTTTAACAGTATCGGTGATACGGTGCTATATGAACATCTAGAACTGCTGTTCAGCACTTTTTTTTCCTGAAATTTAAACATCATTTCTGGTGTTGAATTGGTGTTGTTGCAGTGCCATCAGCAGGATGGAAGCTGGGAATAATCATGTTCACAAGTGTCTTTCTTTTTTAAATATGGTGTGTTTGTTGGGCGCTGCTGCATATTTGGTATGTTACTGTTCTGTCACCTGTTTGTGAGACAATAGCAACACGTTTTAATAGTTTCGTCATATTTTTTAAAAAATTTTTATTTTGTATTTTTATGTAAATATTTTTGAGTTCTTTGTACATTGTGTTTATACTGAGGTCCTTACTGAAGTTTGCCTTAATAAAAAATGTCGACTAGAATCTGTCCTCTTGGAATACATACCAACCGTCCCGATTTTTCCGGGAGAATCACGAATTTCAGTGCCCCTCTGAAAAACCATATCCCAGAATTCAAAGCGCTGCTCAGCAAGTTCCAGTTTCCAACAATGGCGGCAGCTAGTTAGTTTTAATGTTACTCTTATTATTCTTTCTGGGTCGCAAAATAAACTTTAAACATATTTCCAGGCGAAAATGTAGCTGTGTGAACCTCAAATATCTGCGCCGACGAGAACGGCAAACCCCCGCGGTTCTTTGCTGCTCAGGTTAAGCAGGAAAAGTCACTCAGATAAGCTAAAATGTTAGTGTTTGGCTTTTTTCAGTGTTTTAGTTGTTCGTGAGTAAATCTGCTTGGCTGAGATGACTGGATTAAATAAAACTTTATTAAGCCCTCAGGAGGAATAAACGTCAAACAGAAAACTGATTAAACAGAAGCGTGCGATGGTCGAGAGTTTACGCCAGCGTCCGGGTATACTTTAGATAGCAAGGAGCAGACGGCAGAGTTTCACTCCACCGAGAGAGCTCGTGAAGTAATTCTGACAATTTTATAGTCATTCACTTCCAGCCTACCCAGCTTTCAGAGGACCCGCCCACTTAGACCGCGAAGGCCTCAGGTGGACGCAGTCTCTGAATTTGGAGACCCCCGCTGTTTCCAGGCGGACAATAATAACGGTGACATTTAACTTATTTTATCTGTTAAATAAACATTGTAAACGTTTTTTGTATATATAAAAAAACATCCGTTTGACTGTCTCCCTGATTCTGAGTTCTCAGGGTTGGAAGTGTGCCTCTTGGGTTTTTCTCTTTTCATGGGACCAGAAGTTTGTTTTTCCTTTACCAGCCAGAATGTAAGTCTGGCTGTGACATTTTATTCATTTGTGGCTTAGAGTGGTCACATGTAAGTTTCCTTAATATACACAGTAGATCATGTACAGCACATTACTGTGTGCAATCTTGACTTTGTTATTATACCAGTAACTTGCTGTTTATGGGTGGTGTTTTTAGAAAAGATTATTCAGGGTCACCTGTGAAAACAGCAGCTGCATTCTGCTGTCTGATGTACGCGTTCCTCACCTGGCCCATCACCTGACTGACGTCACTCCATGTCTCTCACTTGAGTCATGACCTCGTCCACACATTTGATCTTGTGTTGATGTCATTGTTAGTGTTGTTGTTTTTTGGGGGGGCGGGGCTTCAGGCCCAAAAACCTGTCACATGAGAATCTGTGATCTCCGATGTTCAGGTGCCAGCTGCTTTTAAGACATCGTGGACGCACAGAAGGCTCTCCTATCTGGCCCTCTGTCTGAGCCTGGGTGGGGTGTCTCTGCAGCTCTGCCTCAGATTTGTGTGTGTGTGATTACTGAACGGCTCAAGGAATGTTTTTGGTGTGTAGCAGCAGAACTGGTTCTTTTGTGTCCGTGTGTGGCATGATATCCGAGTAACTGAGTCATACACCTGCACCTTACTTACACATGTTGTATGCAGAGGACCTGGGCTATCACCTCCTTACTGATGTCATTACATCCTGTATAATAAATATAATAACATTGATCCTGTGTTTCAGGCCCCAGTGGGAAACGGACTCTCATCATACCTTCTTCCAAAACAGTTCAGTTACAAGCTGGTAATGTCATCGGTGTAGAAACAAGAAGTAGTGCAGAGAGAGAGTTTGTTGGCAACAGCAGAATCATGTCTCATTACACTCCAGGTTTCTCCTTGGGCAGCATTATGCACTCGATGGATATTCTAATAATAAGCCCTGCTTCTTCCCAGCTTGAGCCCCTTTTGCCTTCAGAACCATCTTCATTTATCGTGGCATAGATTCAACCATGTGATGTAAAGATTTGGGTCTACGCTGACATATGTTGCCCCTTTCCACTGTAGCCCAAAGGTGCTCTACTGGATTGAAATCTGGTGACTGTGGAAGTGGTGTGGCAGTGAGTTCACTCTATTTGAATAGAGTGAACTCAGTGCCACGTAACCAGTTTGACGGGATCTGATCTTTGTAATATGGTGTGTTTTTCTGCTGGAGGCAGCTGTCAGACGGCAGGTACACTGCAGTGATGAAGAGGTGGACATGGTCAGCACCAACATTCACACCATGCTCAGTAAAATGGAGCAAAGCCTCTGCTTCCCTGTTTAAAAGTTCTACTTTTACTAGTTGCTATTTAGTCTTTCTTCACATTTTTAATGGCATAAAAGTTCGAGCTTTTGGCTCAGTGATAATAACAGGTTGAGGCCAAAGCTAAATTTTGATTTAGACAAAAGTCCTGAAATCTGTTATGATCGTTCTTCACAGCGTCGTGGAAACATGTAAAATAATCTAAGTAAAAGCTGAAGTGACAAAGTGTGCACAGCCGCTGTCACAACAACACTAGTGCTACTGGTTGGTGTGATCAAAGCTCACAATCCAGACTCACAAATGTGAAAACACAGCAGGTGTTCGCAGCCTGCAGTCTTGTGATTGCTGAGCAGCTCTGGGAACACTTTGGTGTTGAACTGGTTCTTTGTTTCAGGATTCCTTTCCATCGATGTGACATGATATCAGATCAGCTGCGTCACAGTCCCGCATACTGCGGAGAACATTCTTCACCTGCACTGGAATCTGGGTCATCACCCTTACAATAATAATGGAGGCAGCTACAGGTGTAGCCACAGCTGCCCTGGGGCAGACTGACAGAGGCGAGGCTGCCATATCGCACCATCGGCCCCTCTGGCCATCACCAGTAGGCAGTAGGGTAAAGTGTCTTGCCCAAGGACACAACGACCAGGACAGAGAGCCCGGGGATCGAACCGGCGACCTTCCGGTTACAGATACGCTTCCCAACCCCCTGAGCCACGGTCGCCCAATAGATGCTGCAGCATTGCTTTCATGTCACATGAGTAAAGTTCACTTGACCCTTTTATTAGGACTTGGTGTCCACCTGCTTCCTACTCTCACTGCATATCACAGTGTTGTGTGTGGACATCACAGTCCACAGAGACTCCTGCCTTCATTTCTCAAACTGTCCATCAAGTTATCGTAAACAGATGTTAAAAACCTTCCAACCTTCCATGCAGTCACGTCTTCAGTCTGTGAAGTAAACAAAACTTCTGTGCTGCTCTGATGTCAGCTCATCACAGATATCTTTATGAGGTCATATGCTCCCAGCACACCACACCCAGACCACGTCATATCTATGCACACCTTCCCATTAAATATCAGTGCAGTTACAGTAAACAGCAGCACTACTGCTTATTTATACACATATATCCTAACAGAGACACTATCTTCCACATGAGGGGGTTTGGCTGAGACTGTCCAGAAACTGTGCCAGGAGATTTTCACTCTGTTGTTCCTCCATCCACAGAGAACCCTTCAGCCCATGGGGCACCCCATGTTGCAGGCAGGACTCAAACCTCTGAGTGGGTGTTACTGTGCAGGAAGTGTGGGCCTGAAACTCGGAGCATGTTGAAGAGCACAGAAACTCTTTTGGACATGTTGTGCTGCTGCCACCTAGTTTCCTAAGCCTGAAATACCAGGAGCCACTTTTATTTTCAATCCAGTTTAATTTAGCGTCTGTGACAAACAGAAATTGAATTTTTGTTTCTTCTTTGTTTAAATGTTTTTGAAAACATGGAAAGGATGTTCTGTCCGACTGCTTTATATATTTACTGTGTTATTTTCTGCTTTTTACTGTAGAGGAAACAGAATATCAGAGTTTCGCATGTATTCACACTGCAGTGCTTGCTTACTGAAACCTGTCTTACTGAAACAGTCACACTAAATCTGTTTTCTTCAGTATTATTCGTGTTCACATCTGTACAGATGCTGTATCAGTTCAGCACCAAGCACAGAAGTCTTCCTTAAAAGCTGCTCTATGTTCGAAGGTGTTTTTGAGTACTTTTTGATGGTTATCACACAGTACTTTGTAAAATGTCTTGACTCTGGCTTCATGTGTGGAACATCATGAGTAAACTTTTATTTTAGTGCTTTATATGCCACAAACTCTCCCACACCCTCCTATTAATTTTTTAACCACATCTTTCAGACTTATTTCATTAATAATTGAAATGAATAGAAATAATTAATCATCACTTGTGACGGAAGTGACGGACAAGGTAAGCGACTCATGTTGTAACTGACGTCAGACGCCGGAGATTTTGGCGGAAAATTAAAGCGAATGGTAGCTTAGAACTGAACAAACTCCTTTGAGCTTCAGTATTACCAAATACACTTATCAATTGTCTTATAACTAACAATATTTGTCTAAATCATCTCCAACACCCTGGAGTATAATATCGTGCAGCCCATACTGTACATAAATGCTACTTTCACATTTTGCAACATTTCCAACCTCTGTATATTTAATTTTTATTTAATTTTCACACACATAGATATACATATTTAGTATACATATTCAGTAATGCGCATACACTCTTATATTGTACATATATTTATTGTTATAATCCTCAGGTTTAGCCATTCTTATATTTTGCCTGTTTATGTTATTGTATTTTGCACACCTCTGTTGCTTGTGAAGCTCGCACACAAGAATTTCACTCGCATGTGCTGTACCAGTGTACCTGCACATGTGATGTGACAATAAAAGAGATTTGATTTGATTTGATTATGACCTGACCCTTAACCCCATTTTGTTTCAATGCACCTGAAAATAACGTGTGTTTAATTTTGTTGTAAATACGGGGGCAAAAGGGAGGAGACTGCATTTAGGGTCAGGCGTGGGTACTTAAGAGGTTAATAGAAGGGCTGTGCCCTTTGTCCCACTGTGGTTTTGTGTCTAAGCACTCCATGTAACTAGTTTTACGTGCGTTTTCCAACTACATGAATGTCCTATTGCTGTGTGATTTATTAACTGAAGGTTACTCTCCATACCAACACCAACACCAACTGATGTTTAAATCTTAATATAAATGAGTAACAGTAGGTGGACATTAGGTAAGGCTGCACTTTTTGCAGTGATCTCGTATAGAAAACTATTCCGCGTATATAAAACAGGTCCGCGGCTCCGAACCGTAGTAAAGGGACCTCTGGCTGATACGTCGGGTTCGTGTCGGCTCGTAGCTGAAAACTAGCTTTACTTTGTTGTCTGGGTCAACTTTGCTAGCGAGAGACAGAGAGAGGCGTTGAAAGGCTCCAACAGAACTTATTGTTTCAGAGGAAAACAGGAACACAGCGTACAGTCGAGTCTTAACAGCTTACTTACAGCTGGGCTCGTCAGGCTCTCTTTGGCTGCAGTGGTTATTATTATATTTACATGCTTCCAGCTCCCGTTTCTGCTCGGTGACAGCTCGACTTTTCCTTTTTCTCCCTCCTCGCTCACAGACACATCACGGGCAGTCCATTCTCCCTGCAGCACGGACTACACTGCCCATCAGGCTGCATGCTTTAGGGCGATGCCTGTAACACTCTGCTATTGCCTTCATATTAAATCATTTAAAATATTCTTCACGTCATTATGAGACGGAGATTGAGACACAGGAATTAGGGCCTCTTAATGTGTGTTTGTTTGGGTTTCCACCGGCGTGGAATTACCAAAAATTGAGGGTATAGCCAAAAAAGTTGTGGCGAGCTCAGACAAGGAGGAGACAGAGGTGTCGTTTGGTCCAGGGAGCACAGCCGTTTATTTTCCAACAGAAACACGCCGCCGCTAACCATACTGCTCGGCATAGCTTAGCACAACAACAACAACAAAAAGGCGCTCTCTCACCCAGGAAACACACAGTCGCAGAGAGAGCGTCGCCTGTAACCATGGCAACCGTAACGCTGCCGCCTGGAACAACAGAACGTAGCTGTCAAACAAAACCCAAACAGTCCTGACCCGCGACAAAATGAAACAGGAAAGTACCGCAGTGTAATCCATTTATTTCAACAAAGTAACTGTATTCTGAATACCACCTTTTTAAACGGTAACTGTAACGGAATACAGTTACTCATATTTTGTATTTTAAATATGTAACGGCGGTACATGTATTCCGTTACTCCCCAACACTGGTGGACACACAGGTCTGGGAACAATCGCCTCCAAATTCTTTGATTTGTTGTGAACAGTGAGTTGAAACAACAGCACACTGACACAGTCATGGTGGGAGAGGGTGGAGGGAGCTTCGGCGTCGTCATGCTCAGATCAAACAGCTTTTAGAGCAGCACAGTTTAGCAGTCACCTGAACACGAAGCTGCTCTCTGATCTGTCAGTTAACCTGAGTGAACCTGACGCCTCATAAGTCAGTGGAGGTTTGACTGTGTGGAGATCAACCTTTTTCACTTTAACTGGAACCAGACTGTTCTCCCTGTTGGTGTATGACGTCTGTGATGGCTGCACGCAGCAACACAATTCAAATACTTGGGTAATATTAATTTTACCTTTTTGTTTTATTTTTACATATGTTAGCTCTTGATCATAATAACTATTTTGATATTTTGAGTTACCTGTAATGCATGACAGCACTAGCTATAGCCCAAATGGTGGCATAGACTTTGCTTTGCATTGTTTGTTATTTTATATAGGTATATGTTATATTGATTATATTTCTGCTCTTTCTGAGTTACCTGACCTCCGCTCCAGTCCTTCCTGGTTTGGCTGAAAGAGGAGGCTGAGGGTGGAGCTGGTTTAAATGCAGAAGCCAATAAAGTGGACTGGAACCATCTATTGTGATCATGCAGGGGGAATGGTTGCTTTATCTTTGAATTCACTTGTGTTATAACTAGCTGTTTCTCATAGTGATGGGCAGATGAAGCCCCATGAAGCACTGAAGCTTTTCATCCAATTGGTTCACCCCAACGCGAAGCTTCATGAAGCTTCATTTGCTCTAGCAGGACACCTACTGGACGTAAAAATAATAGCTGGCATGAATTTGAAGAGTGTGGCATTTTGCACACAGCCTGTAAATGTCAACAACAAAAGGAGTGTGTAAAACATCTATATTGTAGTGATGGCAGTATACTGTGTATATTTATAGTGGCAGTATGGGAAATGATTATTTGGAAATGCTTGAAATGGAAATGATCATTTACTGTGAGGTGAGGTGTGGTTGGGGTGTGGACAGTAGTTGTGCTTTTGTAACGTTGAGGTATGGACAGCTACACATCCTGCCTGTTCACATTTTATTCTGTAAAAACTAAATTTTCACTGCTTTTATGACCTTTTTAGTGGGGAGAACATAGCTAGGATTTAATGATTTAACAAATCTTTTGAATCCTTTGTCCTCCACAATGCTAAATGGCTGTGGAGTCCTCAATCACCATGCTAACCAGGTCTTCATCTATTTGAGATTGTTCTCCTGAGGAAAGACAATAAAGATCAAAGCACAAATATAAATATCACACACGTAACTTATAACAGTTGTATAATATTGTTATATCATTTAGTAACATTACTGCATCCTATATTATCATTGCATTTGATGGCTCACCTGGTCTTGCTCCACAATCGGTGTTCCCCTTATTCTCATGCAAAGCTCTGTAGTGCCTAAGCATGGATGAGGTGTTGTTGTTATATCCCAGCTCCCTGGCACATAGCAAACACTTCACCTTGTACAAAAGTACAGACAGCTTAACATAAATTGTATTGCACCATCAGTATCATGAAAATACATCTTCTGTAGAAATTTACATACCTTGTTGGGAGGAATAAGATCAAAATGTTCCCACACAGGGGAGGACATCCTCCTCTTCTTAGCTGGCTCCATTCTCTCCTGACTTTCTCTCCTCACTCTCATAAACCTCCAAACTTCTCCAAACTCTCACTAACCGCAACTCTCCATCAAACACCCACATTTTTGAATGAAGTCTGAGGGGTTTATATCGCTGTCATATCTCGCGGCAAAGTTCGAACCACTTCATGAACCAGTCACGTGGTACAGCCGGGCAGCGAGGCTTCGGACGTCATCATTTTCAGCTCCTCCCATAAATGAAGCAAGCCTCGATACGCGCTTCGCGGAAACGCCCCCTCCATTACTCGACACACGCTCCGAAGCCTCGATACAGAACGTCCCATCACTAGTTTCTCATCTGGGCAGGCAGAGTTATGTTTTGGTCTTGGTTCTTAAAATAGCTTGTTTTTGGCATTTTGAATTTTTGTAATCATTTTGTCCTTTTTGGGGTATAATAAAACCCATTTTGAAGATTACATCTGTGCCTGTGTGTTCCTGGCTGCTCGGTCCATGATAACGTCCTAAACCAAAGAATGATGTGATGTTTTTAACTCTGAATAAACAGTCAGTTCTGCTAAGACAGTTTGTTGAGATGACATCAGTTTAAATACAAAGTGAAAAAACCAAGCACTTAAGCAGAGACAGACAAAGACTACAAAGAGATGTGAAATCACTACACAAAGACAGAGAAACAAAATCAAGCTTCAGCCATAAACAGTCCAACCGTCCCCCCTCCCCAAACTGGTCCCAGCAGACGGCCTCGCCCCTCCCTTAGCCTCCCTTCTGTCTGAGTTTTTTCTTCCCACTGTCACCAGTGCTTGCTCACAGGGTTTTGTTTGATTTTTGGGGAGTTCTCTGTATTATTGTAGGGCTGGGTATCGTCACAGATTTCTAGAATCGATTCGATTTTGATTCAATCCGATTCGAATAAGGTAACTTTTGCCTCAGACAGTCAGAAATATTATAATTCTGATCATGCATCAGTACATTTCCATGTTTTATATCTATAAAAAGAAAGCTGACACTTGCGAGACTTTATCAAAGGTGTAAGCATTACAGCAGAGCTCTTTGTGTCTAAAGTAAGCTGAGGATAAAACACAGAAAAACATGAAGGCAACTTTCCTGGTCTGGGATTTTATAGCAATGACCTTAAAAATATCTGCAGTAGATCAAAAATGAAAGAAAACCATTAATCAACATCTGAACATTACCTGATGCTGCTGAAGTGAAGCAGAGCAAAGTTACAGCGGTTTTATTAAGAGACACGTGTAGCGTGTTGCATTTTGATTTTAAAAAGTTTAAATTTGTTCAGTATTAAACAGCAGAAATGAGGCTTTTCTTCAGGAAGAAGTAAAGAAAAAACAGCAGCGACAGCGCTGTAAACAACGGTGGTCTTGTGTGTAATAAGCAACCGTCAACGGTTTAATTGGAAAGTTTCCGTTTTTTCCTCTTTTTCCCCCTCTTGTTTTTATGCTGCTCACCCCTGTCCTTGGTTTCTTTCTTTATTTCTTTCACTGCTTCGACACTCATCCACAAACAACATCCTTTATTTCCACACATACGCACAGCACAATCACGCACCATGCGCTCAACGGCAGCACATTTACATCAGTCAGACAGCGCACACAGTCATATAAGATACACACACACTTAAGCCAAGCCTACTCATATTAGTAACTATGCATACACAAAGTCAGACTCAGGGAGCATCTCGCCACACATTTTTTCTCTCTCTCCTTCTCTTTATTTATGAACAAGTGACGTATTCTCTCCACCTGTCTAAGCGACGCACACAGCATACATCCCTAGTTATACACAAACATCTATGGGTACACTGAGGTTCATTACATGGAATATAAATGGAGCTGGCTCCAGAGAAAGAGGTTAAAAATATTTAACCAACTCAAAAAACTACAGGCAGATGTTGTCCTTTTACAAGAGACCCACAGACCTCTTAGAGGTTCGAATGAACTTAAAACACCTGAGTTTCCTAATGTGTTCTCAGCTTGTTATAATTCTAGACAAAGGGGAGTAGCAATTTTAATACATAAAAATATTAATTTCACAGTACTCGATACAGTTATAGATCCAGAGGGCAGATTCTTAATCATTAAACTATCTATACGTGATAAAAAGCTATGTATTGCAAGTGTATATGGTCCAAATGTTGATGATCCCTCATTCTTTCACGGTTTTTTCAGTGCACTCTCTGAACACTTAGATGGCACACTTGTTCTTGGAGGCGACCTCAACCTTGGAGTAACCCAGAGGTCGGCAACCCGCGGCTCCGGAGCCACATGCGGCTCTTTAGTCCCTATACAGGGAGTGCAGAATTATTAGGCAAGTTGTATTTTTGAGGAATAATTTTATTATTGAACAACAACCATGTTCTCAATGAACCCAAAAAACTCATTAATATCAAAGCTGAATGTTTTTGGAAGTAGTTTTTAGTTTGTTTTTAGTTTTAGCTATTTTAGGGGGATATCTGTGTGTGCAGGTGACTATTACTGTGCATAATTATTAGGCAACTTAACAAAAAACAAATATATACCCATTTCAATTATTTATTTTTACCAGTGAACCAATATAACATCTCCACATTCACAAATATACATTTCTGACATTCAAAAACAAAACAAAAACAAATCAGCGACCAATATAGCCACCTTTCTTTGCAAGGACACTCAAAAGCCTGCCATCCATGGATTCTGTCAGTGTTTTGATCTGTTCACCATCAACATTGCGTGCAGCAGCAACCACAGCCTCCCAGACACTGTTCAGAGAGGTGTACTGTTTTCCCTCCTTGTAAATCTCACATTTGATGATGGACCACAGGTTCTCAATGGGGTTCAGATCAGGTGAACAAGGAGGGGGGGGGGGGGGGGGGGGGGGGGGGGGGGGGGGGGGGGGGGGGGGGGGGCGGGGGGGGGGGGGGGGGGGGGGGGGGGGGGGGGGGGCCATGTCATTAGTTTTTCTTCTTTTATACCCTTTCTTGCCAGCCACGCTGTGGAGTACTTGGACGCGTGTGATGGAGCATTGTCCTGCATGAAAATCATGTTTTTCTTGAAGGATGCAGACTTCTTCCTGTACCACTGCTTGAAGAAGGTGTCTTCCAGAAACTGGCAGTAGGACTGGGAGTTGAGCTTGACTCCATCCTCAACCCGAAAAGGCCCCACAAGCTCATCTTTGATGATACCAGCCCAAACCAGTACTCCACCTCCACCTTGCTGGCGTCTGAGTCGGACTGGAGCTCTCTGCCCTTTACCAATCCAGCCACGGGCCCATCCATCTGGCCCATCAAGACTCACTCTCATTTCATCAGTCCATAAAACCTTAGAAAAACCAGTCTTGAGATATTTCTTGGCCCAGTCTTGACGTTTCAGCTTGTGTGTCTTGTTCAGTGGTGGTCGTCTTTCAGCCTTTCTTACCTTGGCCATGTCTCTGAGTATTGCACACCTTGTGCTTTTGGGCACTCCAGTGATGTTGCAGCTCTGAAATATGGCCAAACTGGTGGCAAGTGGCATCTTGGCAGCTGCACGCTTGACTTTTCTCAGTTCATGGGCAGTTATTTTGCGCCTTGGTTTTTCCACACGCTTCTTGCGACCCTGTTGACTATTTTGAATGAAACGCTTGATTGTTCGATGATCACGCTTCAGAAGCTTTGCAATTTTGAGACTGCTGCATCCCTCTGCAAGATATCTCACTATTTTGACTTTTCTGAGCCTGTCAAGTCCTTCTTTTGACCCATTTTGCCAAAGGAAAGGACGTTGCCTAATAATTATGCACACCTGATATAGGGTGTTGATGTCATTAGACCACACCCCTTCTCATTACAGAGATGCACATCACCTAATATGCTTAATTGGTAGTAGGCTTTCGAGCCTATACAGCTTGGAGTAAGACAACATGCATGAAGAGGATGATGTGGACAAAATACTCATTTGCCTAATAATTCTGCACTCCCTGTAGTGCGGCTCCGCGTGGTTTGGGAAAATAAATTAGAAGTATTTAGCTGAAGTGTATTTTATTTATGTTAGTTCTTTTTTAACTTGTAGTTCTAAATTGGAAGATTATTGTGATATTGAAATATAAAAATAAAATTATATTCTATTATTTTTTCGCTCAAAATAAGCGTCCACTCGTGAAGCCGGTGTAGCCGCGCGAACGCCGTGCATTTATCGGTAGGCCAGTATATGGATCTTCGGATCCACATTATGTCAGCAGCTCCACCGTGAACTATGTTAAAACAAACACGCTCACGCCTCACAGACGACAGCTTACAGTCCTGTAAAGATGATTACAGCCCCGACTGAGACGCTGTGCGCAGAGGTTCGGGAGCAGAAGTCCCGTTGTAAAATATCACGGCAGACCCGACGATGTTTGCATGACACGCTTTTCACACACGGTTGCTGTACACATACAGCCGGCGTCCGCCTCCCCTGCAGCGGCGCTGCAGACCACGCCCCGCCACACACATTAACCTGGTAAAATACATATTGTGGCAGAATTTTGCAAATATCTATTTTTCATTTTGTAGCAGCATAGAGCTTTTTTCCAATTATTTTTTAAAAGTCAGGTCAAGGCTCCAAAAGCCCAAAGGCGATATAACAGTTTGTGTTTGCTACATGGATCATTGTAGTTCAGCTTTCCTTTGTTATGTTTCTTTAAGAGCTCAAAATGTGTTCATTACATAAATAAAATGTCATTTTCTCTGTAGCACTTCATGGATTTCATAAGCAACACACTGTAGTTGTTCACACAAAGCATAAAGGTAAAAACAATATACACAGTGTTATCTTCATTTTAGATGTCAAAAGTATTTGCGGCTCCCAGTGTTTTCTTTTGCGTGGAAACTGGCTCTAAATGGCTCTTAAAGGTTGCTGACCCCCGGACTAAATGAAGACATGGATAGACTCGAATACACAGCGGGAACTCAGCGTAATTGGCAGTCCACAAATATAATCAAACAGTATATGAGCGACTTTGGTCTTTGCGATGCATGGCGCTCCCTTCACCCCACCAGTAAGGAATATACTTTTTTCTCACATGTCCATCACTCCTACTCTCGTCTGGATTATTTTTTGGTCAGCAGCTCACTGCTGAACGACATTTCAGACACTGAGATTCATCCTATAGCTGTCAGCGATCATGGTCCTGTATCTTTAACACTAATGCACAAGAATAATACTACGCCAAGAAAAAACTGGAGATTTAATATATCACTACTTAAAGATGAAGACTTTATTAAATATTTTAAAAAAGAGTGGACTTCATATTTGGACTATAATGACACTCCCGAAACATCAGCTTCTGTTCTATGGGAAGCAGGGAAAGCTGTGATGAGAGGTAAAATAATTTCTTTCTCATCACATAAAAAAAGAACAAAAAATAGGAAAACACACTTTAAGATGCGATTTGATACGCTGGTAAGTTAAACAGATGTTAATGCAAGTTAGTGTGAGTGGATAGGGAAATGGTGTAGCGTGATTCTTATCTGGTGTGAGTTAATACAGCCACGGAGTGATGTTGGGGTCGCGGTAAGGAGCTGTCCGTCCACGTACAGCCGGTCCACAGCGATGACAGCGCGGGAGCCCTTCTGGATGATGCTCTTGTGGGGAACTGGCGTCACGCTGAAGTCCGTTCCTTTTAATTCTCCTCTCTTTGTTTGAAGTGGCCGAATTGGCCACGATAGGACGTGGTCTCCCGGCCGAGCCCGCATGGGGCCGAGTGCGATGTCACCGATCAAAGAATGTTCTTCACAGTGTCCGGCAGCTTCAGGTGGGTTTTGATGAAGCTTTTTACCGTGGTCTCCGCGTCCTCTCCAGCGGCTTCTGGAATACCAGAAAATACCAGATTATCACGCATGCTACGAGCTTGTAGATCGATAACTGTTTCTTTTATTTTTTTATTTTCTCTATTGAGCTGGGTAACATTATCTGTGAGACATTTCACCGACTCCCTTAGCGTGGCATTTTCAGCAGCAAGCGTTTCCACCTGCTGCTGGCTGTACTCCAGGGATTCTCGCAAGCATTTAAATTCTCGGTGAAGAATCTCCACCAAGGACAGCCTTGCGTCGAAACTGGACAATCGCTTGTCGATTGACTCCAATATGTCGGCAATATCTTTGCCGGCTGGCGATGTTGAGCCGGGGGAATCTGCCGGGCGAGTCTTTTGACGACGGCGTCTCAGGTTTGGCCGGGGAAGCTGCACACTGGGTCTTCTTCATCACGAGATCCTGAAAGCACTGATCAATATAATCTTGGAGAGTCTCTAAACTCTCCCCGTTGTT
>NW_024583028.1:24087-25521 GCF_018398535.1 Haplochromis burtoni
GTCCACGTCTGAGTGGACTCCTAAAAATAATTATCGATGACAGTTTCCAGTTTGACCTAATGGAAAGACACAAGTTATCCCAGTAGCGGGAGCAGACCAACAGCTGAAACTACTGATCCAAAACAGAAGACTTGTCAGGGCTCTGTGTGCAGGCGGATGGAGAGGAGGATCCAAATGCGAGACTCTGAGACTGAATTGAAACTGAGAACCTTAGCTTTACTGGTGATAAACGAAAACATGACCTGAACAATGACACTGAGAACTAAACACACAGGCATAATTCTGAGGGTACAACGAGGAAAACACAGGGCTAATATACACAGGGCGGTAATCAGGGAATGGGCAACAGGAGGGAGACATAGCTGGGAGAAATTGGACTAAGGAGACAGGGGGAGCAAAGCTGCACACACCAACATAAGACAGACTTTCACAATAAAACAGGAAATAAGACACAAGGACGCAGACTAAGAAACACAGACTTAACACGGGCAGAACTAAAAGTAAACCAGAATAAGCTGGAACATAGAACATCATCATCACCACAAGCACTAAGAGAATAAGAAAACAACCAAACACACCAAAGTAACTTGAAACGCAGATTCATCATTCAAAAATAAACCAAAACATAACTCAGAATGTCAAACTGACCCAGAACCGTGACAAGACTTTATCTCCCCAAAACCATTTCTTGATCAGATATCCATACATCAACAAATTTACATCAGGAATAATTTTGGAAAATGTGTCTAAAACAGTTATATGTTGAATTGAGTGCTGTGTTTTATCCTGCGGGGACGTCACTCGTTTCAGGTCTGACTGAAATCTGTCATTTCCACCCACGAGGTGAAAGCTTCTCGTTCAGCTCCCTCTTGCCTGCTGCAAACTCTCATTACTCAGCTTCATTTTATCCTGTCAATCTTTCTATTCAAATGATGGAAATTACCTTCATTTTTTCCATTTTGCAGACTGAAATCGAACAGGGCCAGCAGTCAGCAGAAACCACACAGGCATCGACTCTCATTTATAGCTATTATGTTTTTTTAAGGTGTCTGTCGTCACGTTCAGTTTTACTCTGGTGGCTTCAGACGGGAAAAAAGGCTTGAAAGACTCCCCGTGTCATGGTCCTGCGACCATGACTCAGTGACTTTATGTTTATGTTCTTTATTGTTATTACTTTCATTATTATTCATGGCTGTTTTGGGATGGTTTGTGTTTGGGATTTTAGACACTGGGTCCTGGGTTTGTGCTCCCTCTGTTGGTCCCTGGTGTTAGTGTTCCCCTGTCTCGTCAGGTTAATCAGGTCCAGCTGTTTCCCCCACCTGTGTGTGATTTCCCAGTGTCTCTTCGTGTACTTATAGTGTGTGATTTCCTCTGCTCCTCGTCGCGTCGTCTGTGTTCATACCTGGTGTAATCCCCTGCGTGCTCTCCCTGCTG
>NW_024583028.1:41541-56013 GCF_018398535.1 Haplochromis burtoni
TTGTGATTTGGCGCTGTATAAATAAAATTGAATAGAATTGAACTAAAGAGTGGAAATGGATCAGAAATAGTATGTTCACCCACACGTCTGCTGAATAAATAGAGATAAATGGAACTGAATGCAGGAATGTGGGTTACTGTGGATCGAGCCTTTTGTCATTTGCACATCTGGACCTGAACTTGGACCAACAACAAGTCTGAAGGCGCGAAGGGGAGAAAAACTGCAAAGTCGAGTCCTTTATCGTGTATGTGAGTCACATACAGAGCTGTGTGAGCTGTGAATAAGTGACTCCATTGTTTCTCTCTTATACAGCTGTTCTTTTGTTATATCTTTAAATTAAGTTTTCATTTCAAGAGTGGCCTTTTCATCCTGAAACATGAGCTAACAGTGCAAACAGCAAACAAATCAATCAGGGCATGGCCAGATGAACGCTTTGGTGCACTTCTGTGGCTGCCAACATAAAAATCTGGTCAAACAAGGAAAACAGGGTGGCTGATCTACAGTTCAGGAGAATGTGATAATATCCAAACGTAACATAAAGAGAAAATGTCATCCAAGGAAAATATAGAGGCTTCACATAATGTGCAAAAAAAAATCATAAACTTCAAGAACATAAATGTAGTAAATGTGGCTGGCTCATTGGCTGCTGACTGGTTCTTTACTGTTCTTTATAGGGCGATCGTGCCTCAAAGAGTTGGCAGTTCCTCTTGTAACCGGAAGGTTGTCGGTTCGAGCCCCGGCTCGGACAGTCTCGGTCGTTGTGTCCTTGGGCAAGACACTTCACCTAACGCCTACTGGTGATGGTCAGAGGGGCCGATGGTGCGATATGGCAGCTTGGCTTCTGTCAGTCTGCCCCAGGGCAGCTGTGGCTACAACTGTAGCTGCCTCCACCAGTGTGTGAATGTGAGAGTGAATGAATAGTGGAATTGTAAAGCGCTTTGAGGGCCCCGAAAAGCGCTATATAAATGCAATCCATTATTAATATTACTTTTCAATGAATGTGATTCCTGTGCAGACTAAGTCACGTGTCCATGTTTACTGAAGTATTGCTGTAAAACTGTGACAGTGACTGAAAAGATCTGACATGTATGTCAAAACTCAGAAACTACAGTTTTTTATTCATTTATTTTTATGACAAGTGTAAATGTTTCCTTTCATTTGTTGAGCGTATGGTGAAGTGTAACATAATAATATATATTTGTATAAATGATCTATTTTTGATTAAATGAGGCTTCTTTCTGTAAAAAGGTTGTAGAGTCATGAAAACTGTTCAATATATGTGAAAACAAAATACAGAAACCTACTGGTGTTCTTCAGAGGCAACCACCCATTTCCAGCTAATGTGATAATAATGTAGCAGAGGAAAACTAACACCCAGAGGAGCTGAAATAATAATCTGATCATCAGCTGCAGCAGAAAAACACAGAAGGAAAAAGTCACCAGGGAATCCGGGGAAATGATTCGTCCCACGAACCCTCTGCTAATCCTCTGGGATGGAAATACGTCTCATTTCTATCGGCTGAAAACTTGTTTGCTGAGGAATTTTTTAAAGACACAGTGAATCAGAATGAATAATAATAATAAACTATTTTTATAAGGTTGTCACTGTTGGACTTCCATTTGATCGAAACATCCCCACAGATTTACATATTCGGATCCATTCAGAGAACTTTTGTCACATACATTCAAAGCATGGTTTCATTACTTTGATTAAAATTAATTTTCTGGTCAAGATGATTTTATGAAACCATGTGATCAAAATGGAAGTAGGATGAGTTCCAGCTGGTGTACAGAAGCCCATTCGTGCACAAAAGAGTCAAAGTTGTGAAAGAAAGTTCTTAAAACAAAAAAAAGACATTTTAATCATTATGTAAAAACCAAAATGTATAATTTAAACTCCAAATGGTTAAATTAAGCCAGATTTTACAAATATGTAAGAAAGGGGAAAAATAAATAAAAGTTGTACCTACAGACCCACAGAAATTCAGTCAGGACCTAATGAGATGAATTATGATCCATTAAACCCAAACTGCCGCCTACAATAGAGAGATGACACCCACGGAGAGAGGCAGTCCATGAGTTACCCTCCCCGCGGGGCGCAGCAGCCCATCCCAGCTGTCTTTGTTATCCATTTATTTATTTTTAATCATGCTCATTTGTAGTCCAGTATTTTTCTTTTCTGTAGCAGAACGAGGGGATGGTAACAAAATCAAAATAAGTCAAAATAAAGACAAAAATAAACAAACGGTAAATGATGGCTTATTTCAGTATTCATCATGCTAACTGTGGAGCCATTTTTCTTGGCAGAAATGGGCTTCCATACATACACATATGAGCAGAGACGATGAATCAGGAATCATAGGTGTGCACGTGTGTTTAACCCTCTCCAGGCAGGCGTTGCCGATTTGCAACAGTTAAAAACCAACTACCTGATTACCCCACATACATGTTTTATGAGTTTCTTTACCACTGCAGGACTTGGTTGTGCATTAGCAACAAAAAACTTAATTTGAGCCTGAGAGGGTTAATAATTATGAATCTCTTGTGCTTTTCTAATAGATGCTTCGACCTCTTCACCCACGATGTCAGTTTCTTTAGGATACAAAAATGCTTTATAGTTTAAAATCTTCTTTAATACTTTTTTATAGATTTAATAGAAATCTCAAAACCCAAAGAAAAATTCAGTTAAAACCCCCACACATGTTAAAAACAACAAAATAAAAACAGCCTCCCCTCCCCAACACCATTTTTAAACTATCGTAGGAACAACAGAGGATTTGATTTGACATACTGTTCTTGTTTTATTTGTTGGAAATCTTTATCTAATTTTGTAGTTTAAGGTAACTGTTGGTCTCAGGTAGCATTAAAGTCTTCGGCTCCTACCAGAAACTCTTATTTTGGAATACTAAAATGGTTCTGAAACGCCAACGCTTGAATCCCACTGAAACAGGGATGAGAACTGTCCAAAACAGGTGTCATCATATCGCCAGGTGATGGTCACGTGTTGGTCTTTTATTTATGTGGTTAAATAAATCAGGTGTCCTGTATCCACAGTCAGTTTCCTTGTCCATGGCTTCTTTAGTGGTGCCTTTTTAAAATGCCATTCAGCATGGCTCAGGTTTTGACAAAATCCAACATCTGCACGAAAAGAAAAAGAAATAAAGTGTTTCTCTGCATAATCAAACCGGAGGACGTTTTATGTTCACTCCAGTCAGTAAGACAGAAAGATGTTTGACTCTTCGTTTCTGTGACGAAGGCTGGCGGGCCGTGGCTCAGCGAACGTTCCCTCTGTGAATCTGAAGGCACTTGATGGCAGATGCTGACCTCCTTGGTCCGCCACAGACAGACAGATGTCATCGTAGGCTCTGAAAGTACGTTTTTTATTTTTAAATGCCATTTGTTTGGTCCACCCGCCCACCGAAAGCATAAAAAGATAAGCGAGAGATGACTGTCGGTCCATCTCACAGTACAGTACGCTGATGTGCTAAGGGGGAGAATGGATTTATGGGGACGTGGATGATGAGAGGGAAAGGTGGGACAGGGGGAAGGCTGACATTCAAGCTGTGCATGTCCTCTCTCCTAACACTGACTTTGCCTGAAAGTTTAAAGAGCTTCGCTGTAGAAAACTGGATGTCAGTCTGGAAACAGAACATAAGCTGCATCTGCTGATGGGACAACCTGACTGTGATGGGAAACTCTGCATGACCACGTGAAACCTTCGGGGCAGGATGTCGTCAGGGGCAGTACTAAGCTGTAGGTTACCTGTGTTTAGCTCTCAGGGCTCGAGTAAAAGCAGAACAGCAGCCCGTGCAGTAAAGACTGCAACTGTTCTGTCACACATGGAGTGGTTGACTGTACATCAGTTATTTCTACTTTAAAGGCTCATTTTGTAATGAATGAATAACTGTGGGCAGCGGTTCAGTGGGTGTCCTGCAGTGTGTCCAGATGTGTGCTTTGTTTCTTATTTCTCTTTAGCTACCCACCATTTATTCCAGATGTTTGTCCTTTTCTCCGATTGCCACCATCAATAATGTGCTCCTAACGACTCACCCAGATGGTCCACTGATGTTTGCAAGCCGGGCCTAACTGAACTTTGATCTTTTTAACACAAAACATAAACTTTACTGCTGACAGCTTTATCATTTTGGAAACTTTTACACAGGAATTTGATGACGTATCATTAAGACAGCAAACTCTTTAAAAACAGGCATCCACGGATTCTTCACCCTAATCCACATTAGGATGTCTAACCAACGAGTGATTCTGATCCTGGACTACCTAAAGACTTTTAGAGCGCGCATCATTTGTTGGTTGCTCCATAATGTGATGGTTAACATCAGACATGTGAAAGATCCCTAACTCAAGACCAGGAGGAAGGACGTGGAAGGGTCAGGAAGTGCCAAATCAAATATCAGGATCGGCTGATTGATGTGGATTTGCTGTGACGACGCCACACAAATAGTTTGTTTTCTTTCTTTTTGGTTCCTCTTTCTTCTTCTGCACACATGCTTGCTGCTAAATGCCAACATTTCCCAGCAGTGCCTCTCAGACCTTCTGGCTTCACGTGTCTGTGAAATCTATGCTGGAAAACGACTTGTGTTTGTAATGCTGGATTTGCACTAATAACCAGGGCCTTCTGGCAGGATGGGAACATAATTCAAAGTGTGATCTGCCTATAAACATGACATGTTCCTTTATTCATGCAGAGTGATACCCATTAATGATACCAGCACAGGTCCCCATGGCACAGTTTACACAAGTGCCAAAAATAAGGAGCGGCGATCGTGGCTCAAGAGTTGGGAGTTCGCCTTGTAATCGGAAGGTTGCGGTTCGAGCCCCGGCTTTGACAGTCTCGGTCGTTGTGTCCTTGGGCAAGACACTTCACCCGTTGCCTACTGGTGGTGGTCAGAGGGCCCGGTGGCGCCAGTGTCCGGCAGCCTCGCCTCTGTCAGTGCGCCCCAGGGTGGCTGTGGCTACAATGTAGCTGCCATCACCAATGGGTAGATGACTGGATGTGTAAAGTGTTTTCTAGTCCTTAGGGACGAGTAAAGCGCTATATAAATACAGACCATTTACCATTTTACCAATAAGGAGAGAAGAAGAAAATTCATACTTAAACTTCTGGTTCTGCTTTGAAATGATCTGATAAAAGACGTTTAAGCTAAGTCCTTTTGCTCATCAGCAGCCACAGGTGGTACTGCATCAAAAAAACATATTCAAAGAAATTGCTGCTTTGAAATAAAGCTGTAACTTGAACAAAGCTACACCTGAGGAATGTCTTTGGGGGTTAAAATGCCAAACAGGTAACTGTCACCTCCCTACTGCGTGTGCACGGAAGACACGTAAGAAAAATCAACTGTTTATCTCATCGATGTCAAACCAAACAAAGTCCAGCATCCATCAGAGAGATAAACAGCCGATCTTATTAATTTAATTCTAAATAAAGCTGTCTTATTTACTAAATGAATGCTTTTCCTGGAACACGTCGAGAAATATGGTCACTAATCAGACAATACTGCTGTGGCTTGAAGGTTCTTCAACGTCAGAGCTTGTTGCGCAGCAGTTTCCCCCTGCTTCCAGTCTCTAAGCTCAGCTACTGCAAACACGTCTTGGACTGAAGCTGCTCTGTCAGAAACAGATCGCTGTGACTCGAGAGAGAAGACGAGCCTAATAAAATTAATCTGGCACCTTCAAACTCAACTCTCATGTCACCAAACCATCGTATGGCCTCCTGCTTTAGCTATCTCGTCTCTGACTGTATCTTTGGTAGCAGAGGGATGGAGTGGGGTTAAATGTTGGGAATGATGGAGCAGGAATAGGTGGGCAAAGAGTCAAAGGTCGCAATGTCCGACAGAGAGGAGGGGTCACCTCTGCTGGCCAATCAGAGCCAGAATCAGAGTGATGCAGTGCTGCCATATATGTGGCGATGAGGGTGGGGCGAGCGACCTTAGATCTGTGTGGAAAAAAGAAAGAGAGCGAGTATGAATGACTCACAGGGTAAAGACTGCGATGTTTAAATAAAACATTCAAATCAAGTTTAAGCTGCATTTAACCCTTTAAGACCGACCATAGAACCAAGTCCTCCAGAGCTTATAGTATATTTTACATGCTGTGGAGCCATTTTTGGGAGCATTTCAAGTTGCTATACATCAATACAACCATTACAGCCTAAATTTTAATAATATGTATGTATTAAGTGCATAGAAATTACATAAATTGCAAAAAAGTGCAATAAACTCCAAAAACTTTTAAATCGTTTTTCCTTTTTTAACATATATTTCTAGTTAGAGAAATTTAAGAGTATAGGCTCATGAGGTCCTGATGGTAAAAAACTACATTTCCACAAAATGACGTCACTTCCGGTTTCAGGCAGGACACGGAGGACATGCGATAGTTCGCGCTGATGGACGTAGGAAGTGTTACAAACAGCTGATCGGATCGGCAAAGCGTGTTTCTGGAATATTATGTTTTTGTTGCTGCAAGTGCTTTTTATGCAGTTTTTGCAAAGCTATATGTGGAAGGAAACTGTGACCGAGGACAAGCTGATGGCATCAGATGTAAGTACAACTCCTCTGGTTTCATATGTAAAAAAATGATTGCGCTAGCTCACGTGGTTGCAGTGCTACCAGCATCTAAAAATAGTTATGCAAAACGGAGCGTGCCCACTCCGACCGGCTTTAAGTGCTTAAGTGCCAAAGTGCTTGCTCATAGGGGGTCATATGATTGTTGGGTTTTTTTCTCTGTATCTATGAAGCGCCTTGCGGCGACTTATGTTGTGATTTGGCGCTATATAAATAAAATTGAATTGAATTGAATTGAAAGGGTTAAGCGGTGTGAAGCACAGCTGCAGGTGTGCGTGTGAAAGCAGAACTCTGACAAAAACATTTAATGATGTATCAAAATGTGGACTTTTACATTCCTCTGTTTATCAGGACTTCATCTTATCACACAACGGCCACACGGTGCACTGCGCTACTGCAAACACAGACTTAGAGCATAAGTGATTACAAAACAACAACAATCCTTTCACAGCGATTTCACCAAGTTGTAGCTTCACTTGGACGATACATGCTGTAGATGTCTGAGTTGACACTTTGGGCCATTTTCGGTCAGTGAAATAAACTTAAGTTTAAAAAGGAGGCTATTGTTCGAAGGCTCTGAGCATCTTTCATGTTTACAGAACTCAGAAACAAAAAGTATTCAAAACAAGTCCTGGAGGTCTCAGAAAGGAACTGAGTGTGTGTTTGAAGGAGCCATAACAGCTTTTCATCAAGGGCATACTCACTGTTGGGAGGGGGGTCTTTACATTCTCCCTCCTCAATAGCGACATCATCGATGGCAATATCTCCCTCAATACCAGAGCCTCGCACGCCCTCGATCACCATCTGCAGAGACACAGTGACAGGAAGCTCAGAGGAGGTTTGAGAGGAAATAACTGTGGTTTCTAGAAGACTAGTTGTATATAGTACAGTGGATATACACGGTATCTGTTATATCTGTGGCTGCCATTCCAGGTCGCAGGTTGAGTTTCTTAACCCTCAGATGAGGAAATCTCCAGGTTTTCTCTCAGATTTAGTTAGCAGGCTTCCAGACTCTGTCAATTTAACCTGCTTGCTGACAGGCTTCCTCTCAGACTCTTTCCCTCCTGCTGCACATGAACCAGCTGACTGATACTTTCATTTCCTTGTTAATTAAGCTCAGAACTCGTCAATATATAAGGACAGAGAAAGCAGTTGTGTCAGCTCAGAGTGAAATAGTCTCCTCCTGATGATTTTCATGTATTTAAAGCGATTTCATAAAAGCAGCTGCAGGCAGTCTGACTGTGCTCTGAACATGACGTGTTTTCACAGATTCAGCCATTAAACATTTTTAAAGTACAGAACTTCCCCATACTTTCTGTTCCAGATCGCCTACACCTGTCTCAGTGACAGCAGTGACTCTGCCTGCTATCAAGTATAACAGGCTCCACAGGATAGGCAAACCACATCTGGGCACTTCCATGGTGGTACAGATCCAAAGCAGATGGGGATCAAGAATTCAGACTGGATCAGCCCTGGATCTGTTTATTTCCCAGCTCATTACTTCTATTTTGGATCTATTCACGGTGGCTTATTTTGCCTTAGCACAATATGTAATAGTAATGAATTGCTTCTTTATATTCCTTACGTGGTTCATAGTCCCAGCACTATAATAAAACATCTAGCTGGCCAACATATAGACAGCTCTATAAAAGTTTCCCACGATCTCTCAGGACTTCCAGGCCATACTCGGCACAGATGTTCCTGTATACTACGTCAGCCACTTGGTTATGTCGATCCAAGTATGCCCTGCCTGCTAGCATCTTGGTAAATGGACTGATTCTTATGGAGCGCTTTTCTACTCTCCCAGAGTACTCAAAGCACTCTACACAACATGCCACATTCACCCAGTCACTTTCTTCTAACTAACATGCAAACACATTCATTCGGCAACTTTGGGCCAGATACTAACCCCCAAGTTGGTCTCTTCTTTTTTACCCATTGCTGTGATGAATCGTGTTAGGAACTTTGTCTCCAGTCACATACATACTTGACTCTAGTATAGGTGTTGACTGCTGTAACTGATCAGTGTTCTTCTTAAGCTCTGCAGAGCATGCTTTCTGGAGCAGTGCTGCTGCTGTGGCGTGGTGTCTAGAGAAGGGCTCTCTGCTCTACAGCTGCTAGTTGTTATGTTGGGTGGTGTGCAGTAAAGAGTCTGTGGATTGGTGTGGTCTGTACCTGAAAGGCTGTAGTTGGGTGGATCTTGACCTTGGCTTGACGCCAGCGGTCTCCTTGGTTACCGGTGAGACTCCAGACCAGGGTATCTGTGACCGCTTGACCTTTCTGACGCAGGAAAACGTTCAGTGCTCCTACAAGACATGAAGCAGCGCTGTTCAACGTTATTTTTATTCATCACGTGGTGTACTTGTGACACGTGGATTTCTGCTTCACTCTCACCTATATGTTTCCCATACATGTGATAATAAAACGCAAAGCAGTAGGTGGGGTTGTTGCTGACAGAGGAGCTTTTGGAGTTGAATGTCGGGGACAACAGTCTGGCTGTGTCGTCCTCCAGCCTTGGTCTTGATGTCTCTATGTACATGTAGAAACCTGACAGATCACAAAAACAGGAGTCGGGGTCAGAGGTCAGGTAAAGGGCTTACAAACTAAACAACTAACTCTAACGCTGCCACCCAGTAACATGACACCTGACTTTTTTATCAAGTTGGTCATACGACATGTTAGTTAGAGCAACAGCCGAGCAAACACTTTGTGAATCAGTCAACATCAAATGCAAAAAAATTCCCCAAGCAACAAGCATGTTGCTTCATGCTATACAGGAAAATGAAAATAAATACATTCAAAAATCTTTAAAAGTAACCTTTCACATGGTCAACATTATATTATTAAACGAGTTGAAATATAAGTTTAGAAAATTACACTATTACATAGCCAACACAATTACAAAGAATGTTAACTGAAACTCTGCTTATATATACAATATATGCTATATATATAGAGAATTTTAATTCATGGCATTGCAATAGTGACCTGTGCATAAATGTGCATATGCTTGTAGCGATACATATGCATTTGTTAAATGTGAGAGTAAAAAGATTTCAGATATATTGTTTTTAAATTTATTGTTTAAGTCCTTTTGTTTTCACTGTGAAACTTGGACTTCTTAAGAAATGTACACACACAAATATTTCAATTTTCCTGTATTACTTCTCTTTCACATTTCAGGCACTTATTGTTATTTTACTTTTAACTGTTTAATGTTACTGAAATTGCTTTGTAAGTGGTTTTATAGACGCAGAGAATGCTAAAAGTTGGGATACAGGAGAAATACTGTACACTGAGACACTTATCCCTGTTTTGGAAGAATCACCTAACCAACACGGAGGATAAAGGAACAGTTAAAGAGATGAAGGAACAGTTAGAGAGATGAAGGAACAGTTAGAGAGAGATAAAGGAACAGTTAGAGAGATGAAGGAACAGTTAGAGAGATGAAAGGAACAGTTAGAGAGATGAAGGAACAGTTAGAGAGATAAGGAACAGTTAGAGAGATGAAGGAACAGTTAGAGAGAGATAAAGGAACGGTTAGAGAGATAGAAGGAACAGTTAGAGAGATGAAGGAACAGTTAGAGAGATGAAGGAACAGTTAGAGAGATAAAGGAACAGTTAGAGAGATGAAGGAACAGTTAGAGAGAGATAAAGGAACAGTTAGAGAGATGAAGGAACAGTTAGAGAGATGAAGGAACAGTTAGAGAGATGAAGGAACAGTTAGAGAGATGAAGGAACAGTTAGAGAGAGATAAAGGAACAGTTAGAGAGATGAAGGAACAGTTAGAGAGATAAAGGAACAGTTAGAGAGATAAAGGAACAGTAAGAGAGATGAAAGAATAGTTAGAGAGATGAGGGAACACTAAGAGAGATGAAGGAATAGTTAGAGAGATGAAGGAACAGTTAGAGAGATGAAGGAACAGTTAGAGAGATGAAGGAACAGTTAGAGAGATGAAGGAACACTAAGAGAGATGAAGGAATAGTTAGAGAGATGAAGGAACAGTTAGAGAGATGAAGGAACAGTTAGAGAGATGAAGGAACAGTTAGAGAGATGAAGGAACAGTTAGAGAGATGAAGGAACAGTTAGAGAGATGAAGGAACAGTTAGAGAGATGAGGGAACACTAAGAGAGATGAAGGAATAGTTAGAGAGATGAAGGAACAGTTAGAGAGATGAAGGAACAGTTAGAGAGATGAAGGAACAGCAAGAAAGAAGAAAATGAGCACCGCAGGGCAAACTCTCCAGGAAATTTCCTTTGACCTCTGCAGCTGTCCAGGGAACTGAACGTACAACCTTGCCTCACTTTCTTTCCCATTGATCTGCACAGATGCGTTCTTGAGGCAGCAACTGTAAAACGTGATATCACAGTCCTGCTGCAGTTACAGCAGTGCAAGCAAATCCACCCCGGGCTCATCCAGCATGGAAACAATCGGAACAAATTAAACTGTACATGAGTGTGGAGAGACACGCGGCCGTGTTTACACAGTTTACCCCAAGGGCTCGCTTTAATGAGATTCTGCTGCAGACTGAGATCCTACAAAGGAAACGAGCCACATAAAAGGAAGAGATTTTCTAGAAGAAAATGAAAAGGAGAAAAAAAACAAAGAGCCGCTGTCACATGTCAGCTGTGTGCTCTCACTTCTTTTAACCTTTGTTTACTCAGGGATTAAACTCTGAGCACGCACAGCTATTTTTATTTTTCCACGTTGTACTGTTAATCCACTTTAAGCTGCCAACTGCTGCCAGGAACATTTTATTTAAACCTTATTTAAATCTTAACAGGCAGGATGTGAGTACCTAATGCATGTTAATATATGCATTTACAACAGATTTCAGAAATGAGGGCAACACTACTCACTGTTGATAAAGGTGTGCACAGTGGGATTCAACACAGTATGAATTTAAATATAAATTTCATTACAAATGACAATATCAGCTTCATACTTTGCGTAATCTCTAAACTGTTTGTCTACATAAATAAAAGGGTTGGAGGAAAGTCAGTCTCATTCAGTCTGCTGCAGTATGAATCCTTGTCTGCAGGGATACTTTGTCTTGATTGTAACTTTGTATTGTATTTGTATATATATATAACATTTTAATATTCTCATCCTGATTGACAAACATTATTTTCACTTGTGAGAACTTGCTGTGAGACACTCCTTGACCTCTGAGAGCACCGTGAGGCAGCTTCTTTGGCTGATTGGAGTCTTGGTTTTAATTAAAGAAATTCTGTATTTCTAATGACCATGCTTTCTCAATGAACACATCATGATGCATTTTTCTGATCCTGATCAGCTGTATGCAATAATAGTACAATAGTACTCTTCGTAATATCCACCCTTTGCTTTGATTATTGCTTTGCGCACTCTTGGCTTTCTCTCCATGAGCTCGTCTTCTGAAATGGTTTCCAACAGTCCTAAAGGAGTTCACAGAGATGCTGAGCACTTGTTGGCCCTTTTGCCTTCACTCTGCGCTCCATCTCATCCAAAACCATCTCCATTGGGTTTAGGTCAGGTGACTGTGGAGGCCATCACTCTCCTTCTTGGTCAAATAGCCCTCACACAGCCTGGAGGTGTGTTTGGGGCCATTGTGCCGTTAAACAATAAATGATTGTCCAACTAAACACAAACCAGATGGGATGGCATGTTGCTGCAGGATGCTGTGGTAGCCATGCTGGTTCAGTGTGCCTTCGGTTTTGAATAAATCTCCAACAGTGTCACCAGCAAAGCCCCCCCCCTCCCCCCACACCATCACACCTCCTCCTCCATGCTTCACAGTGCAAACCATGCATGTAGAGACCACCATTCACCTTTTCTGCATAGACCAGTGCAAAGCACAGATTTCCATGATTTGTTTCTTTGCTACATAACTCCATATATCCTGCTTCATATATTTCATGTCTTCAGTCTGCATCTAAAATGTAGAAAGTAGTAAAAATAAAGAAAAACCATTAAATGAGAAGGTGTGTCCTGGTTTGACTGGTAGTGTAGGCGTAGAGCAGGAGGAAGGGTACAGAGCATTATGTGGGACAAATCATCTGTTTCTGAATGTAAGTTTAAACAGCAGACGGGACTCAGTCACTTCTGGGGAGCTCTGGGTTTGGGGTTTCCCTGCTTTTGCAGCTCTTTGAATCTTTGAATTTTCTGCAAGTGCATTTTTCTCTCAGTGATGCTGTTCCTCTACCTCAGGGCAGAGTCTGATGCCCAGGTGTTGACAGCCAATCCCATTGCATTAGTTAGCCTCTTCTCTCCTGAAGCCGCTCTGGTGATGACCGGTTGTGACTTACAGTCCACATTTCTGCTGTGTCGCTTTTCCTCTGCCAACAAATTGCTACGGGACATCTCAAGTGTTCAGCTTTGGAGATCTCCAACACACTTATTGAGATTCACAGGTGAGTTTGACAGCAAGGCTATAAACACCTCCAGCTCTCCCAACTGGTAATCCAATCTGACTAAAGTGTTCTCCCAGTTATGTGGTGTGACAACAAAACCAACTCTGACGGGCAAAATTTCTTATAGGTCGATGAGACTGTAAACGTGTTACCAGGGAGAACTTGTGATGGTAGTGAGATTTGGAAGCCATGACAGTTTTAGTTCAATGTAAGAAAAACAAACCAAAATAAAACATGTGCCTCAGGTCACTTTTTCTGCAAGGCCACCATATTTAATCAAGTGTCTACACCAAAAAGTCTTTTAAGGGTGAAGAGAGGTCTTCACTGACTCCTGTACCGGAACTCAGCGTGCATACATCAACATTAAAAAAGGGAGACCTAATCTGAGTGGGGGCTAAGCACAGACATGCCAGACCCAAACACATGAGGTCAGCCCTAAGTGAAATTTCTGACATGTCCAGTTTTCTCCTTTGGTGAAGGATCCTGCACATCTCTGATCATTTGTGACAAAAGGACAAGAGTGAAAAAGAAGGTTTACAAGACGGTAGTGTCAAGATTATGATGTATGATGATTCCGACCCGCATGTATTTGCATACATTATAATGCTGACCAATGACTGGAGATAACACGCGGCTGTGGTCACGGACAAACTTGCATGTGTCTGTTCGGGAATGGCAACTGGCTCTGGGCTGTGCAGGGCTCTCTCTTCCGGAAGATGATTGAATAAAGAATTATAAATGTTTTGACCACTCCTGAGTCGGGTTTTCTCGGTTCTATCATGGGGATCAAAGAATCGGGTTTAATACTAGCTAAGATGAGCACTCGGCTGTCGGGGAAACTTGTTTTGTAAAGGTCGTTTAGCTAACCCGTGCAGGTGAATGAATTTACTCTGTCGGCAGAACTGCAGGACTGAACAACTTCAGATCCCGAGTGTGTGAGGATGGAGAAGGATCAGCTCTATTTCAGATTTGAGATAAACTTTATATTTCAGTTTGTGATGATTCTGTTTGTGATTACAGGAGCTGTCCTCAGATTCAGACCTCAGCACCACCCAGTGACAGCAGACAGATTATCCTATATCTTCACTCTTTGTAGTAACTCCAAAATTAACTGAAGAAAACAGTACAAAGGTTAAAGTGTGTGCGTGCTAGTCCCCATAGGGAAATAGTTCCTCTGCATTTAACCCATTCACCCAGTGAAGCAGTGGGCAGCCACCAATGCAGCGCCCGGGGAGCAGTGTGTAGGGACGGTACCTTGCTCAGGGGTACCTCAGAGTAGCCGTTCAGTGGAGTCGAACCCCCGACCCCCGACCTTCCGATCATGGGGCCACCACTCTACCTACTGAGCTATCCCTGCCCCAAGCTATCCCTGCCCCTAAAGTACCACATGTGCTGTAGTGAAAGCTGCAGCTGTTTTATTGATAAATTTAAAGACAAAAGGTCAAAAGGATTAATCACCCCTGTAACTGTGTCACTATACATCAGCATTAACAGGACCT
>NW_024583028.1:56033-57369 GCF_018398535.1 Haplochromis burtoni
GTACACGAATAAATCAATTTACACATCATATTCATCTGAGTACGGTTTCAATAACCCTCATTCTGTGCAGAACCTGCGATGTCCAGACGATATTCCTCTTGTGTTCTGCTGTGAAAACTTTTGGATTTAGGGATTATCATAGTTGTCATGGTTTTCTCTCTTCTCTTATTTTTTTGTGTGCGATCAGGACTATTCCCGAGAAGATGGGCCTACAAGGGAAAGTCACCCCCAAAAATAAGTGGGACAACTACAAAGTATGTGTGCTGTCAAGAAGATAATTTTTAAGAATGAAATTTAATAAATGTACATTTACTAAAAGTTGCATTGTTTATATTTGTCTGTCATTTCTGATGTCCTCTGCCTTTAGGATTGCAAGTGTCCAGGGTCAGGTGAAGGAGTCAGTGGGAAGCCCACTGCTATATACCTCTATATATAAATATATATATATATACATATATAGAGGTGAAATGCTCTGTTATTACTGCTGGCTGCATTTTCTCCCGCTCTGATAGACCACAGTCAGCATCGTCATTTTTGTTTGTCTCTGACTGGCACTGAAACATCAACACGTTGTGTTTTAACGTTGATTTCAGTTGCTGGTCAAAAACACTGGACCTTCTAGAAATATCTCTTTGACAGCTGGCAGGTTTTAGTGAGTGTTATGAACTAAGATGCAAATTAACAAACAAACTCAACTATGAACTGTCATCACTATTTTCAAAATAATTTATCCAGGGAAAGATGCTAAAGTTATCTTACAATAACTGGACAGTTTGACAGGCGAGCTTACTCCACCTACTTACAAACCCAGTGTCACTGTGACAGTATACAGATAATTCAGTCAGACGCGTCTCTCTGTAATCAGGCTGTGAAAGTCAGTCTGACACTGATGTGCTGCTTTTTCCTGATAACCTGCGTCTGCCTGTGTGGCACAAAGAAATGCCAAACCTCAGTGGAAAATGTGGCATTTAATCAGGTGTTCAACTGATGAAATGACCATATCTTAGGTGTTTGTTCACCCTTGTTGGGAGTTATTCTGTCTGATTCATTTCAGCTGTTCCCTGTATAGAAAGCAGAATCAAACTCAGAATCAGAAGACTTTATTTATCCCCGAGGGGCAATTAAGATACAATAGAGCAGCATGACTTTGAAGATAAGGACAGGGCAATAAATACACAGAATATACAGTATATACAGTTTTAAAATTAAAGTGACTGAAAGGTGAATAAATAACTGTAAGTGAGTAAAAGTGAGTAAAGTGTCGGCAGTATAAAAGAGTGTAGTTTATGTTTCTGGTGTGGGAAATGGTCTCATCGGCTGGAGTTAAAAAGCAGAG
>NW_024583028.1:58271-65320 GCF_018398535.1 Haplochromis burtoni
TAGAGCACACTGATGCAGTGTGCTGCAGTCTGTTCCTGTATGAAGGCTGAGGGAGTGGAACCAGCAGCTGATGGAGGTCATGATGCTTTCCAGGAAGGCATATTAAAAAGTCATCATGATGGCTGTGCTGACTCCAAAGGAGTTGAGTTTCCTAAGGAGGTGTAGCCGTCAGTGGCACCTCCTGAGAATCTCCTCTGTGTTGGCAGAGAATTTCAGGAGGTTGTCAAAGATGGTTCCCAGGTATTTGTGCTCCTCAACTTCTCCACTGGCTTCCCGTGGATGGTGGTGACTGAAGCAGCCAGATCCCTCTGCTTACTGGAGAAGGTCACCACCATCTCTTTGGTTTTGCTCACGTTCAGTTCAAGTTTGAGCTGTCACACCACTCTACAAACTCCTGAAGAGTGGGCCTGACAGCAGTGACAGGAGAACTGTGTCGTCAGCATATTTCACCAGGTGACAGTTGGGCTGTGTGGATCTGCAGTTAAGCAGGTGGAAGTTTAGTATGGCATCTCATCTGTCCAGATTTATTGTGCTTAAGATTTACACGCATGCCCTAAATCGGCATGCATCCCTGCATGACAGCAGTCACTTTAAATGGTTTTTACTCTGCCAACACATGGGGAAGGGTTTGAGTCAAGGGCATGTGAAAAAATGTGATCAAGACTGTTTAAAAGAGAATGCATCACTAATGTTAAGGGATTTCCCAAAGTGTTGTAGGTTAGTCTGCTAGGTTCAGTCCTGTTCCTAGTTGACCGCCTGATTTCTCTTGTTTCTGGAGGTTTTTCATCTTTAGCAACTTCTGCCTCCAATCCATATCTATCACTCCCCTCTTTTCCATCCGAACCCGGTTGTTTCAGTTTGGTACTGCTCCTGAGTTACGTCAATAACCTCTTCCAAAGGTTCTGGATCTATATCAGCACATGAATCATAAACAGATGAATATTCCTCATTAACAATAACACCTGTTTCTTTCATTGGAGGGTCATTTCCAATGTCATTTCCACTAGAACCTTGAAGTGAACCATCGCCCTCATCCAGCTCCACGGGTGCAGAATGAAACTCCTTTACTGCAGGGTTTAGATCAGACTCGTCCCGGTCCACACTTTGTTCTGACACAGACTCAGTTGCTTTGGGGATTTCACTGACAGTAATGAAAGCCGGGTAATTGACTTCTTCGTAAACTACTGGAAAGTCATAATCCACAATGTCATTATCACCCAGATAATGATAGTCTCCTTCAACTTCAGAAAATGGATTCTCTTTGGAGGTGTCGCCTTTGGTGTCTCTTTTTCTGGATTTCCATGACTGGGTTCGATTGGCACTGAGCGTGACAGGAACCCACACGGTAACAGTAAGTCTCTATGCAGTGTCCTCTCAGGCCCATCTGACATGAGTGGAGCAACAACATATACAGCAGAGTCATTGATCTCTTTCAAAACTTTGTAGACCATCTGACTCCATCTGTCAGCTAGTTTGTGTTTCCCTCGTATTCCAACATTCTTGACAAGAACACGATCTCCAACCTCCAAGGTGGATTGTCTCACTTTTAGATCGTATCTTGACTTATTGTGTAGGGCAGCTTTCTCGCTATGTTCCACAGCAAGTTTGTAACTTTCCTGTAGGCTTTCTCTGAGCTTCTTCACATATTCACTGTGAGTTACACTGTCCTGCCTGCTCACATTAAGTGCAAAAGCCACATCATTTGGAAGGTTTGGCTGTCTCCCAAACATGAGCTGATAGGGTGAATACCCAGTTGTGTCATTTTTTGTGCAATTGTAGGCGTGAGCCAATGGCTGCACATGATCACGCCATTTTAGTTTGTCCTCTTCTTGGAGTGTTCCAAGCATCCCTAGCAGTGTACGGTTAAACTGTTCTACTGGATTAGTCCATCTTTCAAATCCCATGTGACCTACTGCATCATGAAGACTTTTAAGAGCTACTTCCCTGTACCCCTTCGGGAGCACTAGTTGAAAAAGAGTCTGGCCTTGGCTCACTCGCTTCCGTACATATACATATACATATACATATACATATATGTATAGACATTGTCTATTATGGACAACTGATCCTGTACTCTTAACATGAGTTGGACTTCCCTTTCCTCCTTTTGCCTAAGACGATAGGAAAGGCGTTTTCCTGTATGGACAAGGTCTATGACTCTGCTTATTATAGGGTCACGCCTTTGTTCTGCAGCCCAGTCTTGTTGGGAGAGGAAGGAGTGCTAGTACCAGTCAGCACGTCGGCTTGAACAAACTTGTCAGGTATCGCACTTGCATCCACTGCCAAACACTCCACTGCAGAAGCTAGGTGGTGGTTTAGCCTTTTGGTGTCAGGAGATGTGGTGCTTCTCGCATACAGCTTTTAGAGCATCCATTGGAAATGTTGCACTGTTTCCCTCTGTAAACTTTGCAATGAATTGCTTTACTCTCTCGTCCTCAGCAGTTGTACTGTCATCAGTTTCAACAGAAACATGCAGCCGTCTTGATAATCCATCCGCATCCCGATTTCTTTTACCGGCTCTGTACTATATGTTGAAATTGATATTTGACAAAGCAGCAAGCCATCGGTGTCCAGTTGTGTCAAGTTTAGCAAACGTTAACACGTAGGTTATTGGGTTATTGTCAGTCATGATGGTAAAGTCAGCTCCATACAAATAATCAGCAAACTTGTCTGTAATTCAGTGCAAGAAATTCAATTTTGTGAGTGGGGTACCTTCTTTCACAGTTTGACAGGCCTCTGCTGGCATAGGCGATGACTCTTAACCGATCTTCTTCTTCCTGGTATAGGGCTGCACCAAGTCCATGTGAACTAGTATCGCTATGTAAATCATAGGGTTTCCTGGGGTCAGCAAACCCAGGCACTGGTGCAGATGTCAACTTATCAAAGAGGGCCTTGAAAACTTCCTCACATAAGGGAGTCCATTTCTCCTTAAAAGGACGGTTCAGGACGCTGTTTGATGGTGATTTGTGGTGTTTCAGCTTCCTGGCAGGGACATAACCAGCTGTCAAATCATTCAATGGCCTTGTAATTTTGGAATAATCTTTGACAAACCTGCGATAATACAGTAGCCGGTGAAGCCTAAAAATGACTTCAGTTCTGACAGGTTTGTGGGTCTGGGCCATGGTGTCAGTGCAGAGATTTTATCAGGATCTGTCTCCACTCCCTGTTCTGAGACCATGTGTCCTAAATGGAGAAGCTCTTGTTCCTTCAAAGTATTGGAAAACACTATAAGATCATCAAGAAAGACCAGTACTTCCTTGAGGTTGACTTTGCAGGCTGAACTGGCTTTGGGGCTCGACTAGAAGAGTGGATCCAGGCCCTGCACAGATATTTCTGACACGTCCATTTTAGGCTACAGTTACAGTTACAACTTTCTCCTTCCCTGTGAAACTTTGGGAAACTGATGTCAACTTCAGTGTACCCAAGATAAGGGACAATTTGGCCTGCAGCACCTTCAACCTCTAACAGATCATTTAATGGCAAAAGAGGATGAGAAGGTAAGTGGGTCAACTGAAATGATTTTGAAATTGTGGTAACCTGAGACCCTGATCAATGAGGCAACTATGTGATAGTTCCCCAATCTTAACCTCTGCAAGAGACCTTGATCCAACTAATCTATTTGGAAGGTGATTTGGAATGGATTCAGCATGTTGTTGTTTACTTTGACATCTCTGTTCTGACTTGGGACTATTGTGAATGTTCTTGGTTCCCGTATGTCCCCTTACCGGAACCTGCTCCAGTTTAAAGCTTGACCCTGCTGCTGGGCTTTCCATTCTTCCTGTCTGGCTTTTAGTTCTTTGTACTTTTGATCAACCACAGCCTTGTTTATAGCATTTTCGCAGTTCCTGGCTATGTGACCGTCTTCACCGCACCTAAAACAGAACCAAGCCTTGGGCTCAGCTCTCACTTGGGTTCGTGGTGGAATTTGGTGTACCAGAGTTCAACTACAGGTGCAGGTGGCTCTTGTGTTTTTCCATTGCTTAACTTGTCGCTTTCTTTGCTTTTTAGAGTGGTTTTGTATTCAGCTGCAATTGCAGTTCTGCAACCTGCTTCTTTAGACTCTCAGTTTCAGAGATATAGGCCTGCAATACACTTGCACTTGGTCAGTGTGATGTAGGGAAGATCAGGGACAGAATGCATATGCGACAATAGGTTTTGTCTTAGTAGGTATTAAATCCAGTTCTTTTTATTCTTCAACGGCCAAGAAAGACACGGCTCAAAGTGGTCAAACTCAAAAGATCTTTCATTTTACATTTTCTGGAAAATGGAGACTTAGCACACCAGCAACGACAGCTCAAGTCTCAGGCAGAAAACAGAAGCCTGATTATTTATATTCTTCCTCTAGACGTCACACACACTTTAAGCTCCGATCAAACACTCTACTTAGTTTCACTTTCTGCCTGCAGCTCCTCATATTCTGCAAAAACATGCAGTTTCCTGTCAGCCTGTGACCTAGTCAAGTCTGGGCCTCTCGTAAAACAATCTACTCAGCAAATAAGCATTAAGATTGTATATTTAAATCCCAACATAGGCCCAGAATGTCATTGCATCTGGTCAAGTTTAGCATCTGGTGGAGGGGGTTGCCACACGGCCTGAGAGTGAGCATAACCATTTAGATTGGCTATGTGTAGTGACAGAGTCATTTATGATTACATGTTTAACTACTATACGCTGTATCTCTGGTGAGTTAGTTACTTCATCTGTCACCACTGGAAGTTTGGTTGGAGTGGTCTTTAGTTTAACAACTCTACAAGTCTGAGATTTAGCTGAATGGGTGACTCGCTGGGATGTAAGGTGCCGTCTGTGGTGGTACTTTAGTTTTGCTGTCTCTATCAAGGGTGTAGTACTGTGGTCAGAAAAACTGTCAATATCATTTTCATCGCTTGAGTCAGTCAAAACAAGGTCTGGCTTTGGAGTATGATGCAGTGCTGGCGCTTCAATGCGACTAGCCTGCCATTTTACATTCTTGTTGGTCACATTTTCAATCTCAAGGGGAAATTCTGACAGTTTCCCCACAGTCTGGTTGTGCATTCGGGACCCTTAGAATCCTTGTTACCACCCCATACTTCTCCAAGGAAGCAATAATATCAGCATCAGAATCTAGACTAGTAACTCCAGTAATACCAATGGACCGTTTAAGATCCATCTGTCCATCTGTGTTTTAATCACTCCTGGCTGGCTCGCCAGGAAAAGGTACTATGTAACACACAATACTTTACGACAATGTAGAGAAAGTTAGGATCTTGGGCTCATGTTCTCTAGGAATCGACTAAGAAGCTAATGACACACAGCTAAAAGAACAGTCAACATTTATTTAAACAAAACCATAAACAGTCATTCAACAGTTCCAATAGTCCATATTTGTCAGTCGTGTATTCAGTGTTCAGAGTTCTTTTCAGTCTTTTCAGTTCAGGTGTGTGAAGTGTGTGTGTAGTGTTAATGTTAGTGGTACTACCCGGGTAGTGTATTGTTTTGAGATCTCATAAGCTTATCTGTCAAGAAGTAAAGCAGTTGTTACTTCTAAGTAGGCTGGAAACCTTCCTGCATCGCAGCTGGGGATCCTGAATCCTGGTTCGCAGCAGGTGGATTTACTGGCCTCGCTCTCACAATTTTAGACTCCGACAAAAAGACTCCTTGTTCGGTCTGTGAGTTTAGGTGGACGGCCTTGTCTTGGTAGGTTTACAGTTGTGCCATACTGCTTCCATTTCTGAATGATGGCTTGAACAGTGCTCCGTGGGATGTTCAAGGCTTGGGAAATCTTTTTGTAGCCTAAGCCTGCTTTAAATTTCTCAGTAACTTTATCCCTGACCTGTCTGGTGTGTTCTTTGGACTTCATGGTGTTGTTGCTCCCAATATTCTCTTAGACAACATCTGGAGCCGTCACAGAGCAGCTGTATTTGTACTGACATTAGATTACACACAGGTGCACTCTATTCAGTCATTAGCACTCATCAGGCAACGTCTATGTGCAACTGACTGCACTCAGACCAAAGGGGGCTGAATAATTACGCACACCCCACTTTGCAGTTGTTTATTTGTAAAACATGTTTGGAATCATGTCTGATTTTCGTTCCACTTCTCACGTGTGCACCACTTTGTGTTGGTCTTTCACCTTCATCCATCACGCCATCATCATCATTCCAATAAAACTGATTCATGTTTGTGGCTGTGATGTGACAAAATGTGGGAAAGTTCAAGGGGCCGAATACTTTTGCAACCACTGTAAGTAAAGGTTTAATTACAGTCACCATAAAGTCATGTAGCAGGTAGCCCATTAACAGAGACAGATCACAATCTTCTGGGAATGGGATCTAATGGAGATGTTGAATGTCCCAAGCCAAAAAGCAGCAGTGACAAAAAGGACACAAAGGTCTGTCCAAAAAACACCTTCATAGTCTCCAAGAGTTTTTCTGTGGACTGATGAGAGAAAAGTAGAACTTTTGGACGGTTTGTATCCCATTACATCTGACAGAAAACTAACACACTATTACATAAAAGGGCCAGCTTTCTCCTTTTCCCAGCTGTAGTCCCTACATTTCAAGCCCCAGCTCTCACCCCACATTCCTGACTTTTCTTCTCACCTCCATATGCCTTCCCCCTTCTTCCATTTTTGTATCTGTTTTCTTTTTCAAGTCATTGTTTCCTGACAGTGACAGTCTGGCATAGTGTCAGGCACTTCTTTTCCCTAAACTACACTATGGAAACAAACCATTTTATCCGATGCAGAATAAAACTCTGTAGTGTGTCAGTCATGGTGCTCTCATTCAGTCAGTGAGCACTCCTCACACTGCGTTGCTGCTTTTTTATTTGTTCAGGGTGGGCATCGCCTGTCTCTGCAACACATGTTAGCAACGGTTTGGTCCCTGTCGAACAGTTCAATGAAATGATTAACAGTCAGAGTCAGTTTTAATCTGCATTTCTTTTCTTGCTGTCAGAGCTGCAGGCGATAGAACTGTAAAATGGTCTGTATTTGTATGGCGCTTTACTTACTCCCTATGGACCCCAAAGCGCTTTACATATCCAGTCATCCACCCATTGGTGATGGCAGC
>NW_024583028.1:81788-84156 GCF_018398535.1 Haplochromis burtoni
TAGAATAGAATAGAATAATCCTTTAATTGTCCCACAAGGGGAAATTAGGTTGAAACAGCAGCCAGAAAGACAGATACACAAACAAACAGTACACAGGACACAGAGCAGAAACATTAAGGACAATGGTTACTATAAACAGAGTAATGTACAGTTATTAAATTAAATAAAAATAGCTACAGATAAGAGGCAGAGCAGGTTTTAGTGCGAATCGGTTAATTAACTTATTGCAGTTACAGTGCTGATGTAAACATCTATGCTTGTTGGGAGCAGTTCTGATTGTGCAGTCTGACAGCTGCAGGGAGGAAGGACCTGCAGAAACGCTCCTTCATGCATCGAGGATGCAGCAGTCTGTCACTGCAGCAGCTCTGCAGTTCAGCAACAAAATGACTAAGTTACAGACGCTGGCAATAGATGGAGTAGGTAAAGTATTAGAGCTACAGCACAGCAGGCTCAGTTGTACGTTAAATGTAAATGTCACAACGTGAAGCCAAACTCTGGTCAGGCAGTACCATGGTACAAATGCGTTTCACAGTTTCTACACTGTGCTCGCTCACTTTGGAGCGTTTGGTGATGCCATGGAGATTTTTCAGTCCTTAGAGCATGTGGAGCTTAGAGTTAACACTCGACCAAAACACCATGGAGCTGTGTTTCTCACAGCATATGCACCACAAACTGCCAGAGGCTTGTTAGATGGAACTGGAGGAGTCATTGAATTCCTTGCAGCCAAAGCGAACTGGCTCCAAACCAATGTTTATTTTCAGTCGTAGTTTTCATCAGCTACCTTTATTTTCGATAACTAAACTAACGCACGAGGACAAAAAACCGTGATGAAATGTTTTGACGCTTTACTGACGAACAGAACAAGATGAAAAAGTTCCCGAGAGATGAGATTCAATCAGAATTATTTAAGTTGTGCAGAGAGGCAGGGCGAGTTTGGAAGTGATCCAATCAGGAGTAATCTCCTCGTGCAGCAAGGGTAGACGCGCACGTTTGATCTGTCACCAACAAACAGGATGGGAAGGTCCTATGCAAAATGTCAGCGCATGGAAGGAAGCGAAAAGTAGACATACGGACACCCGTCACATTTCAAGGAAAATAAGACGCTATATAAACTTTTACCTGTAAAAATATGACCAACTTTTAGTCACAGGAAGCAACTAAGTAACAAACAACAATAACCAAAATGCTAAAATAACAGAAGAGCGCTGGAATAACCACGATGTGATCGACCAATGATATTATATGACTTAAAATGTTCAAACTTCCACCTGGACTCTGAGCGCCGCTGGCCTGGTCACGTTTCATAGAACATATGCTAAAGTTATGATATTAGAATAAATAAATATCAGCTGATTGTAAGCAGCTCAGGTGGGACGCACCTGAAAAGCTTTTCCTGTACTTCCTGCAGGAGCCTACGCTCTTTGTATATGGCTAATCCACCTTTAGCTATGTTCCCAGTATAGAAGGCCATTTGGACTGTTTTAAATCCGAGTGCAGCCCAGTGTGTGACTGTGTGTCAGTGTGGGCAGATACTTACTGAGATGTGGGTTAACAGGAGCTGTGAAGGGACAAAAAAGAAGAGGTCAGTCAGAACAGTCCAAAAACACTCAGTGTGAGCAGAACCATTATGATCCAGGACAGTAACTGTGACACAAACGTGAGAACGGTGTCGTTTCAAACCAAGCTGGACTGCAAACAGCTTTTTAGATCATGACGAAATACAAGACAAAAAACAGGAAGTGACCTTTCAGTGTAAACCTGTTTGATAGCGAGCCCCTCTGGCCTGGACACATTTCATCATGCTAAAGTTATGATATAGGAATAGATTGGATTGTGCGGACCTCGGTGACACTCCCAGGCTGCTTACCCTACAACCCAACCCTGATTCTAACCTATAAAACCCTTGAACACTCAAGCAGCTGTTCGAAAGTGGAAGTAGCCTCGACACACTGAGGTGTGCGCTTGTCCTGTGCTTTGTTACACTGTGGCAGTCTCAATAATATTACCACAGCACTTCAGTGTCTGACCAAATGTAAACCATGCTGGAAATGCTGTTCTTATCCAAACCGTGGGACATCAGGAAATGCTGATCTGACAAGAACCCTGAACCATGGCCAAGGTGTTGTGTTGGGAGGAAATTCATTTACAAACTAATGAAGGATTAGAAAACCTAAATCTACCAAATCACACGCAGTGGAAACAGCTTTTATTACCTAATTGCAGGGTTCAGGGTATCCATTCTTCTCTTAAATCCAGCTTTGACAGATGTCACATGGTGACATGCAGAGCATCATGTGACCCAGCTGAACGTCAGTCTGCAGGCATAAGTATCCTTGGGCAAGATACTGAAACCTGAGCTGCTCTCTGC
>NW_024583028.1:84291-94975 GCF_018398535.1 Haplochromis burtoni
TTAAAGAGGTTGCTTTCCCAATCGACTCAAAGGTTTATTTGATACACAACAGTTTATATAGAGAGAAAAAGGTTCGTGTGTCAGTTTTCCCAGTTCAAACCGGTACAGACCAAATAAGGAAACGTCTTCCTGCCTTGTGAGCAGAGAAGTATCCTTTGTGTAGTTTATCAGTTCAGCTACAAATTATGATCATCCCAGCAAAATACACTCCTAGACATAGAATACAGAGTTCTTTCATTAGTGAATTCTGAAACAAACCACCTGGCCTTTAACGAGCCTTTTCTAAGAGATAAAGAAAAAGGGAGGATGGGAGTAAGGAAGTGGTCTCGTCTCTGTGGTGTTTTCGATTTTAGGTGAGATTGTTGCGTCGTTAAACATTATCACGAACATCTGTTGGACTTCCTAACCGAAATGCTCGTTTGTCTAAAGGAGTAGTAGAATACCTGACGACAAAGAGAGGCTGAGAGTATCGTGGAGTGACAAATAGAGAAGTGGGTGCGCAAGTCACCTAGTGGTTGGTGTTTTGATCGTATCTTCTTGGCGAGCGTCATGTAGTCATTCCTGTGAAGTGCTTCCGACTATACTCGACATTCTAGATTTGAATTAGTGTACGAGAAGAACCACGCATGAAATACAACTAGTAAATGAGCAGGCACTGTTCATATCGAAAATGGTGTGAACGATGTGTCTTCTGCTGCAGTGATGCAGTTCTGCTTGTGTTGAGTGATGTAAACAACTGATCGATCTAAACGCTTTAAACGTCAAAATTGATCATTAGATTTTTTATGACACAACAGCGGTGAGTGTTCCCACCTTCTGCTCTTTGTAACTTAACGCCATCTTTCCGTTTTCGAGTTTTGGACATGATTTTGGAGGATATCTTCACAGTAGCGATTGACCGCAAAGTAAAGCTACCGGAAATGCACAACCCCACATCCGGTCTCAAACTAGGAAGTTAGCATTGCCTCGTGCACAGGGTCTATTGTCCAGTCTACATGCGTAAGTGTCCTTGGGCAAGATAAGCAAGTTGCTCTCTGATGTGTTCATGTGTGCATGTTAGATACAAAGCATTTAGGTGGAGGAAAAAGGGCATGTTGCACAAACATGGGGCGATCGTGGCTCAAGAGTCGGGTGCTCGTCTTGTAATCGGAAGGTTGCCGGTTCGAGCCCCGGCTTGGACAGTCTCGGTCGTTGTGTCCTTGGGCAAGACACTTCACCTCCCGCCTACTGGTGTTGGCCAGAGGGGCAGATGGTGCGATATCTCAGCCTAGCTTCTGTCAGTCTGCCCCAGGGCAGCTGTGGCTACACCTGCAGCTGCCTCCACCAGTATGTGAGAGTGAATGAATAGTGGTATTGTATAAATACAATCCATCATTATTATTATTATTACAAAGTGCAGTTACCATCATGGTTGTGTTTGTGGCACAGAGGTAAAATCGTGATCTGGAGGTGGCAGGATGTTCGCTGACAGTCTAAAGTCCTCATCAGGCAGCAGACTAGGTCATGTTTACGTGTGCATCAGCGTCTCCTGCTGTGAGCAGGTTGTTTCTCTGTCAGCCTGATTTTACTCCACTCTGTTTCTGTGTTGACTTTGACTCCTGTCTGCACTTTCCACCAGGATTCCTGTCACACTTCAACTGTTTGCACTTTTAGCTGAAGTGTTAACTTTCCAGCTAAAAGTCTTGTTATCTTAAGTCATTCGACACAGATATAAATTATTATTCAACATTTGAGGCATTTAAGCGGCCCTGTGAAGCCCTCCTCTGTGAGACCGGCCTTCTCATATCAGCTCATGCTTCCTGACATCACTTTACAGGCTGTTTCATCAGTGGCTTAAAACAGAACCAGAGAGAAGGCCAGAGTCGAACAATATCACTGATTAAATACATGTCGGTGTACAGACAAACAGGAAGTGAAAAGAGATGAGTGAAAAAAAACTCATCGGGTGATGGAAAGCCCACCAGCGTCTTCGTTAGACGCTGAAACACCACGGCCAGCTTCATGGAGATCTGAAGCACGAATGTATGGCAGGGATGAGAGTCCTGTATGACTTAACTGCCTCCTTGGCTGCAGCGCATGAAGAGCTACATCTCAGACTCTACAGGCCTCAGTTAGCATGTTAAATGTTGAAGTTCATGACAGTAAAATTCAAAACCCCTTAGCAAGTACAGTTTGCTTGGAAGGCTTCTTTGTTTCTCTAAGAAGAAGATGGCAGCACTGCTTTGGTTTGCCAAGCTGCATCTGAACACACCGTAAGACTTCTGTCATGTCCTGTGGCCATAATGTACATCACCGTATCTGGCAAAAACCAAACACAGCATGTCCCCACAACATCAGTGGCACCCAGCACGCATCGAGTTGATTGTTGGGTTTTTTCTCTGTTTGCTTTGTATTTTAGGGTTTTACCTTCAATATAAAGCACATGTAACGTTTTGCTGAATTTAGATCATACAGCAGGACGATGATCATGCAGCAAATCTACTAAAGAATACCTGGAAAAAAGAGGTTTGTTACAGACCTCAACCCAGCCTGAAACACTGTCGCGAGCCTTAAGAGAGCTGTGCATGAACGTGAACCTCAGTGATCTGAAGCAGCGTTGCAAACAGCTGTGCGTGTAAATTCCTCCACAAAGATTTGCGAGGCAGTGTTTGTGTACCTGCTCTTGTTCGGGGATTGAACGATAGAAAACGAGGCAGCCTACCGCTGTATGTGATGATGCGCTCAGTGGAGTCTCCTTCCCCGTAGCGGGTGATGGGTGTCAGGCGGACCAGGTAGGATTCAGGTTTGATGAGTTCAGTTAAGTTGTAGGTCAAGAGCTCCCCCTTCTGGATGGTTCCCTCCATGGGAATCTCCTGCTCCCACCAGCGAGACTGACCCATCTGAAACAAAACGCGGGATTTTCCAACTCATCCAAATAACACATTCATTTTGATTAACTCGACAGATCAGCCTAAACTCAGCACAGCGTGCCAAATGTTCATTTGGTTTTTTAATGGGCAACAACAACAGGAACATTCTGCGTGTTAGCCTGAAGCAGCTACTGTGGCTAACTTTACCGTAACACGTGACTGCATGTCGACAAGCAGCAGCTATGCAGAAACTCTAAGCTGAGGCAGAATGAGAAATTGTGGAAGCGTTATTGCCATATTTGTTTCCATGATGCACTAGAGCAGCTGTAACTGAGCACATATTCCACTAAGGCCAGTTCAGTTTCCTATTACCCAATTTAAATCGCATTATGCAGATCTTCACCACAATGCAATGAGATCTTCAGGTTCTCCTTAATCCATGCCTGTCTATGGTGCATGACCAACACCTCATTGTTGCAGGACGTTACAGGAGCTACAATGTTGCAAAGAACAAAACATGTGCTGCAGAAATGTAACATGTATCAGAAGGTCATAGGTCATTTCTGTACTTCAGTCTGCTTGATATAACACGATTACTAACATGGACTCTTTAATGGCTCATACACAGGTGACTGATCTGTCACTCTATGGTGCCTCCCACACCACCATCGTGCCTCATTATGTGCAGTCAGAACGAATAAATTAAATATTAATTCTGAATTCTGCTTTGGTGTGATTTTCTGTGTGGGAATACTTGAGGCACAAGTGTTTAAATTGTTGTGTCTTGATTTGTGTCATCTCTCAGTTTCCTTCCCCCAAATTAAACATTTTCATATTTCTTCCCCGACTTTGTTTGCCTCCTCATAACTTTTTTCTCCCCATCAGCACTTCCTCCTTTTCTCTGTTTCTCAGCAGCTCGGCAGAATGAAAAGACGAGCCAGTTGCCATGGGAACACATCTTCCTCCTGCTCCTTATTTTATGATGCCAGGCTGCTGCTGCAGGGACCTCAGGTAGAGTTTCAGGAATCTGTGCTGCAGGAACATTTTCCACACGTGTGTGTGTGTACACCTTTGAAAAACAAATTAGCTCAGTTGTACAGCGGTCTTTCTTCAAACTGAGGCTTTTATCTAAGGTGAGATCATTTTTATCTTTTAAAAACTTTGAACGAGCGATTCATGCTTTTATTATATCCCAGCTGGACTATTGTAACTCCTTATATGCTGGAGTCAGCCAGACCTGCCTGGCAAGGCTGCAGTTGGTCCAGAATGCTGCAGCTCGTCTTCTGACACGTACTAAAAGATGTGAACACATTTCCCCGGTACTTGCCTCCCTTCATTGGCTCCCTGTCCGCTTCAGAATTAATTTTAAAATTTTATTGTTGACTTACAAAGCCCTGAATGGACAGGCTCCCGGGTATTTGTCTGACCTCTTGCAGACTTATACCCCCCTTAGATCTCTTAGATCAAGTGATCTTTTGCTTTTAGCTGTACCAAGGTCGAGGCTGGTTCATAGAGGTGATCGAGCATTTGCAGTCGTAGCGCCTAAGCTGTGGAATAATTTACCCCTACACATCAGACAGGCTCCTACTGTCAATCTTTTTAAATCTTATCTTAAAACGCATTTTTATTTACTGGCTTTTAATACAGCATGAGAGTTATTTGTTATTTGTTAATTCATATTTGGTGTTTGCTTTTAATACTCTAAGTTGTTTTATTATGTATGTTGTATTCTTGTACAGCACTTTGGTCAACGCTCCTGTTGTAATTAAATGTGCTATATAAATAATTAAACTATTAAACTATGTGATCAGTGTGTATTATATGAAGCTGAAAACTAAGGGAGGCAGATCCCAGAAGGTTGATTCTGTTCATCTGGACGTTTCAGTGGGAGAAACGTTTCATCATCATCATCAGGTGACGTCTTCGGTCTCAGCTGACTGCAGGTTTCCAACCTTATAAGCAGGACATTTGCATAATGACTGAAGCCAGCCCACTGAAGGAACAATGTCACGAACAGCCAAAGGAGCTTGCAAAGAAAAGCGTCTGGACTTCTTTAAGTTACTTGAAGACGTTTCACCTCTCATCCGAGAAGCTTCTTCAGTTCTAAGGTCAAATGGTGGAGAGTCCCAGATATAAACCCAGTGGGAGTTTCCCCCCACAGAGGGACAAAGGACCCCTGATGATCCTCTAATCGCCTGAGCCAAGGTGTGAAACTGGGTGTGGGTCCCAATCAGCCAGAGTTTCAGGTGAGCTGGATGACTGAGAACCTTCACAGACACAATGTCATGAACACTGATCAATGATGAGTCCCATTCACAGAGAGTTGGGGAATGGCTGCAATCACAGCATGTAAGATGGTGACAGATGTACCCTTAGGCCCCTCCTCCATTCAGAGATGGTCTTTCCCTCCTTGACTCCGCCCTCAAACCAGCGTTCCTCCCTGTCCAGGATGTTACATCCTCATCATTGAAAGAGTGTCCACTGGCCTGTAGGTGTAAATAGACTGCAGAGTCCTGGCCTGACGAGGTGGCTCTTCTGTGTTGTGCCATCCTCTTAGCCAGAGGTTGTTTGGTTTCCCTGATGTATAAATCCTGGCACTCCTCCTGCACTTAACAGCGTACACTATGTTACTCTGTTTGTGTCGGGGGACCCGATCCTTGGGTGGACCAGTTTTTGGCGCAGCGTGTTTTGGGGTTTAAAAGCCACAGAGACCTGGTGTTTAGAGAAAATGTGTCTCAACTGCTCCGATAGTCCTGACACGTACGGGATCACTACCAACTTCTGATACATCAGGACATACAGGAGACAGAGCTCTTGCAACAGAGACCCCCTTGAGTGGGGAGTCAGGTAGGCCATTTACATGAAAAAGTCATAGTTAGTCATTGTTGAGTCAGTGGTGCTGGTGTCAGTCATCATACAGATGCACAGTTCTCTGCCCGTTGTGTTTGTTTGTATGTTGATTGTGTCTCCCTGATTTTCCTCTGCTCTGTGTTTGTTTGCATCCGCTCTCCTGGATGTTTTGTACACGGAGCGAGCTCTGCAAGGGGAAGTGTTGCAGCGCGGGAGGCAGCCGCACCTGAGCTCATCAAGCCAGCGTCAGCTGTGCTGATGACCTTCTTCATGGCCGTCATATTTAGCAGTGCGGCTCAGCTCTGGTCAACACCGGATCGTTGAGTTAACCCTGGTTAGCACGGCCGTGTTTCTGTGTTGCTAAACCTCACCAGTGTGGATACCTTTGCCCACATGTGTGTTTCTTTGTGTCGCCAGGGATCGGAGTCACGGTTTGGGAGCACGGGGAAAGTTGGAGCCACAGTCACTACACTCACACTGTGGGATTCAGGGGAATCGCCACGGGAGCCACAGTGCTGGAGATCTGTATATATTCCTGGAACGGTGTTTCTCTGTTAATAAATGCAGCCCTGAGTGTTTATAAGGTCGGCTGAGGCTGAAGACGTCACTTAGACGAGTGATGAAACGTTTCTCCCACTGAAAACATCCACAATCAACTTTCAGGGAAAATATTCCCAGAATTTTGAAACCTTCTAAAAACATTAAAAACTGAATGAATGTCCTTTTAATATTTGTTAATCCCTACAGATCACCTGCAATTACAACAATTACACAACCACTGATTTTTATCAGAGCTCCCGACAGAGAGAAAGGAGGAGGAATACTGCCACCTACTCTCTGTCTCTCCAACTCAACGATCCGGTGTTGACCAGAGCTGAGCCGCACTGCTAAATATGACGGCCATGAAGAAGGTCATCAGCACAGCTGACGCTGGCTTGATGAGCTCAGGTGCGGCTGCCTCCCGCGCTGCAACACTTCCCCTTGCAGAGCTCGCTCCGTGTACAAAACATCCAGGAGAGCGGATGCAAACAAACACAGAGCAGAGGAAAATCAGGGAGACACAATCAACATACAAACAAACACAACGGGCAGAGAACTGTACATCTGTATGATGACTGACACCAGCACCACTGACTCAACAATGACTAACTATGACTTTTTCATGTAAATGGCCTACCTGACTCCCCACTCAAGGGGGTCTCTGTTGCAAGAGCTCTGTCTCCTGTATGTCCTGATGTATCAGAAGTTGGTAGTGATCCCGTACGTGTCAGGACTATCGGAGCAGTTGAGACACATTTTCTCTAAACACCAGGTCTCTGTGGCTTTTAACCAAAACACGCGCCCAAAAACACTGTCTAAGCCTAAATCCCAAAAACGCTCTGGTCCACCCCAAGGATCGGGTCCCCCGACACAAACAGAGTAACATAGTGTACGCTGTTAAGTGCAGGAGGATTGCCAGGATTTATACATCGGGGAAACCAAACAACCTCTGGCAAGCGGATGGCACAACACAGAAGAGCCACCTCGTCAGGCCAGGACTCTGCAGTCTATTTACACCTACAGGCCAGTGGACACTCTTTCAATGATGAGGATGTACACATCCTGGACAGGGAGGAACGCTGGTTTGAGCGGGGAGGAGTCTGAAAGAGGAAAGACCATCTCTGAATGGAGGGGGGCCTAAGGGTACATCTGTCACCATCTATAATTGTGTGATTGCAGCCATTCCCCAACCTCTGTGAATGTGACTCAGGTCTTGGATCAGTCGTTTGAATGTGGATGCAATTACTGTTAAGGTATACTCATCCAGTCATCCAGCTCACACTGAAACTCTGCGCTGATCTGGGACCCACACCCCCAGTTTCACACCTTGGCTCAAGGCGATTAGAGGATCATCAGGGGGTCTTTTTCGTCCCTGCTGTGGGGGGAATGAAAAACTACCTCGTATAAAAACTACGGGCCACCATTTGTTAATGATCAGATGAAGTGTGTATTGTTCTTGACAGCATTTGCAGCCTAAACTGAAGAAGCTTCTCGATGAGAGGTGAAACGTCTTCAAGTAACTTAAAGAAGTCCAGACGCTTTTCTTTGCAAGCTCCTTTGGCTGTTCGTGACATTGTTCCTTCAGTGGGCTGGCTTCAGTCATTATGCAAATGTCCTGCTTATAAGGTTGGAAACCTGCAGTCAGCTGAGACCGAAGACGTCACCTGATGATGATGATGAAACGTTTCTCCCACTGAAACGTCCAGATGAACAGAATCAACCTTCTGGGATCTGCCTCCCTTAGTTTTCAGCTTCATATAATACACACTGATCACATAGTTTAATAGTTTAATTATTTATATAGCACATTTAATTACAACAGGAGCGTTGACCAAAGTGCTGTACAAGAATACAACATACATAATAAAACAACTTAGAGTATTAAAAGCAAACACCAAATATGAATTAACAAATAACAAATAACTCTCATGCTGTATTAAAAGCCAGTAAATAAAAATGCGTTTTAAGATAAGATTTAAAAAGATTGACAGTAGGAGCCTGTCTGATGTGTAGGGGTAAATTATTCCACAGCTTAGGCGCTACGACTGCAAATGCTCGATCACCTCTATGAACCAGCCTCGACCTTGGTACAGCTAAAAGCAAAAGATCACTTGATCTAAGAGATCTAAGGGGGGTATAAGTCTGCAAGAGGTCAGACAAATACCCGGGAGCCTGTCCATTCAGGGCTTTGTAAGTCAACAATAAAATTTTAAAATTAATTCTGAAGCGGACAGGGAGCCAATGAAGGGAGGCAAGTACCGGGGAAATGTGTTCACATCTTTTAGTACGTGTCAGAAGACGAGCTGCAGCATTCTGGACCAACTGCAGCCTTGCCAGGCAGGTCTGGCTGACTCCAGCATATAAGGAGTTACAATAGTCCAGCTGGGATATAATGAAAGCATGAATCGCTCGTTCAAAGTTTTTAAAAGATAAAAATGATCTCACCTTAGATAAAAGCCTCAGTTTGAAGAAAGACCGCTGTACAACTGAGCTAATTTGTTTTTCAAAGGTGAAATTGCTGTCAAGTATAACCCCCAAATTTTTGGCATGTGATTTGACAAAAGGCTCAAAACTGTGCAGGTTAAAATTAGAAGTGTTGGGATTACCGCTTGGTCCAAAAATTATCACTTCGGTTTTGTTCTCATTAAAGTTAAGGAAATTAGAGGCCATCCAGGATTTAACTTCACCGAGACACTGAAGTAAGGGTTCTAGTGAGGCAGGACTGTTTCCCTTCAATTGAAGATAGATCTGAGTATCATCGGCATATGAATGAAAACAAATGTTGTATTTTCTAAAAATTAGACCTAAAGGCAGCATATAAATGGAGAACAATATTGGCCCCAGTATAGATCCCTGGGGAACACCACAAGTAAGGGGAGCTGAGGAAGAGATAAAATCGCCAAAGCTCCCCCCCCCACCCCCCCCCCGCCCCCAGTCCCACCCCCCTCCAAGTCCACAGAGAGTCCTGTCAGACAGGTATGACCTGAACCACTCTAATGGGGTGCCCTTTACGCACAACCAACGTGTAATCCTACCAGCAACCTTTCGCCGTACCTGCACGTGTATGACATTAAAAATTGCTGTGGTCAACCAGTATCGAAAGGCAGCGGATTCAGATCTTAAAAAAGCCAGAAGCACAACTGAGTCACCTGAATAAGGTTTTTTTCATGTGGCTAATAAAAGATCATTAAGAACTTTTAAAAGTGCAGTTTCTGTGCTATGAAGAGTTTTAAAACCAGACTGAAACCTCTCAAGAACATTGTGTCCATTTAGAAAAGATTGCAGCTGAACAAACACAATCTTTTCCAAAATTTTCGACAGGAAGGGGAGCTTTGAAATAGGCCTGAAGTTAGTGAGGACGGAGGAGTCAAGATTAGGTTTTTTAAGTACAGGCTGTACAACAGCATGTTTAAAACAGGCTGGCACAACACCTGAGCTAAGGCTGCTATTAAAAATAGCTAAAATGTCAGAACTGACAACCTTAAAAATCTTTTTTAGAAGATGTGTTGGAATAATGTCATTTGGACACGATGATGTCTTTGTGCCACTACATACTTCCTCCACCTGATCAAGACACACAGGCTCAAACTGATCAAAAACAGCAGAGCAGGTGAATATTTTAGACACGTCATGTGAAGGCAGGGCGATCATAGATCGAAGCTGTTTTATCTTATGATAAAAAACTGCAAGAACCTTTCACAGGTGTCTGAGGAACTATTAATACAAGAAGCTGGGGAAATATTCAGGCAAGCAAATGAAAAGACCCGATATGGAGCTATTTCAATAAATTGAAAGAAACCGATCGTTAACACCTGATACGACGACTTCTCTCACATGGAAGAACTGCCCTTTCACGCAGCTTCTGCAGTCTGCTGACGAGGATTACAGTCTTTTCGAGTTTTAGTAAAAGGCACAAACAGTCAACATATTAATGTATTCTTAACGATCCCCGACTAAAACTGCTTTAACAATGTCCTGATACCTGTACAGACTGTCTCTCAACATGAGAAAGGACACCTGCAGCCCATCTTTTTTCCACTTACGTTCAGCCTTCCTGCACTCTCGTCTGGCTGAACGAGTGGCCTTATTTATCCATGGGTCTGGTCGTGGTTTCGAGTTTATAGTTTTAAAAGGAGCGACCTCATCAAGGACAGTTTTGCATTTATCATAGAAATTAACTGTCATTTCCTCGGTACCAAAGCCAAAGGGAGATCTTACACTAGTACGAACAGAATCAGACGGCAAGCCGTACACACTGGCGCCATCTTGATATCAGGACTTGGTGTGCTTGGTATGGCAGAACAACACACACACACATGTATGTACGCGTGTGTGTGTGTGTGCTGGTGTGTGCTGGTTGTGTGTGTGTATATATACACACACACACACACACACACACACACACACACACACACACACACACACACACACACACACACACACAC
>NW_024583028.1:95000-95888 GCF_018398535.1 Haplochromis burtoni
AGGAATAAAGAGAAGAAAAGAGCAGCTGCAGCAGCCGTCCTGCGACCTTTCTGCAGACAGGAACATCATCTGAAGGATGGAGAGAACCAATAAGATGTAAAAGCTCACGAATGTCTCAGAGAAGAAAAACAAGTTGACTTTCGTGGTCAGGACGGGTGGAGGTGGCACAAAAGCACTCAAACGTGGTGTAATGAGTGAGGAGTGACCCGGCTCATAGGGTTTGCAATGGTACTGTAAATGGGAAGGTAGGTAAGCATTTTTGCTTCTAACAGGCCGAGATTTACAAATGGCTTTGTTATTCAGTAAAACTGAAGCGAGCGCCACCGTGGTTTCACTGGAAAAAGCCCTGAAGCCACGGTGCCACGCCCTTCCTCATTTCTTATTGTACCTGCACTGAGGGTTTGAATTCATCTCAATCGGATGTAAGTCCAGACTTGGAGCCAATCAGAGGTGGACTCTGGTGTAGTTTGGATCTTCGTCCTGCTGCACCCACACTGAACTTCTACAGGATTTATGGTTGCATCAACTACAGCAACGTGTCCAGGTCCACAGTAGGACACTTTCAGCAAATCACCCTTTTGTTCTGAATTGCTGTGTTTACGCCAGATGTACAAGGTTCAAAAAGGTTTTTGGCTCGTAAGCCCAGAGAATATCTCCCCGAGAGCCCGAGGATCCTGAAAGCACAAACTCAAAGTCCTGTAAGGTCTTCACTGAGCTGCTGTTGCTGGGCAAGATGTTGAGCCCCAAATTATGGTGACACGTCGACTGTTCTGCTAAGTTCAATAAAGCAATAGTGTGAATGTAGCTTGTAACGTATGAAAAGGCTTTGAGCAGAGTAAACGTTACTCTGGCACCTGAACCATGAACCACACGAGCCATTAGTCTGCT
>NW_024583028.1:95908-98102 GCF_018398535.1 Haplochromis burtoni
GTGCTGGTGTCAGTCATCATACAGATGCACAGTTCTCTGCCCGTTGTGTTTGTTTGTATGTTGATTGTGTCTCCCTGATTTTCCTCTGCTCTGTGTTTGTTTGCATCCGCTCTCCTGGATGTTTTGTACACGGAGCGAGCTCTGCAAGGGGAAGTGTTGCAGCGCGGGAGGCAGCCGCACCTGAGCTCATCAAGCCAGCGTCAGCTGTGCTGATGACCTTCTTCATGGCCGTCATATTTAGCAGTGCGGCTCAGCTCTGGTCAACACCGGATCGTTGAGTTAACCCTGGTTAGCACGGCCGTGTTTCTGTGTTGCTAAACCTCACCAGTGTGGATACCTTTGCCCACATGTGTGTTTCTTTGTGTCGCCAGGGATCGGAGTCACGGTTTGGGAGCACGGGGAAAGTTGGAGCCACAGTCACTACACTCACACTGTGGGAGTCAGGGGAATCGCCACGGGAGCCACAGTGCTGGAGATCTGTATATATTCCTGGAACGGTGTTTCTCTGTTAATAAATGCAGCCCTGAGTGTTTATAAGGTCGGCTGAGGCTGAAGACGTCACTTAGACGAGTGATGAAACGTTTCTCCCACTGAAAACATCCACAATCAACTTTCAGGGAAAATATTCCCAGAATTTTGAAACCTTCTAAAAACATTAAAAACTGAATGAATGTCATTTTAATATTTGTTAATCCCTACAGATCACCTGCAATTACAACAATTACACAACCACTGATTTTTAGCAGAGCTTCACTGCAGGTGAAGCCCGACAGAGAGAAAGGAGGAGGAATACTGCCACCTACTCTCTGTCTCTCCCACACTCACTCGTATACACTATGTGGTCCGTCACTGTGGGCTTTACCTCCATGTGACTCTGCAGGGTAAAATCAGCTACAGAGAAAACACTGAATGCCCCATAAGATCTAAAAGTCTGTTACAGGCCCCACGAGGACAGAAGAACAGAGAAGCAGAGGCATGTTGCAGTTTGGTTTCCCCATGCTTTAAGCACACTGCTGCAAACTGCATTGTTATGTATTTTAGCACCATGGTAGCATTTACAGGATATTGTTTTATAGTGATATTATACAGGAAAACTGTTGCTCAATAAGGCCCATTTACTAGTTGTTTTTCTCTTTCTCTGTGACCCAAGAATTGATGTGTAAGAATCACAGGCTGGTACCCCAAGGTTGAAAACACCACAGAGACGAGACCACTTCCTTACTCCCATCCTCCCTTTTTCTTTATCTCTTAGAAAAGGCTCGTTAAAGGCCAGGTGGTTTGTTTCAGAATTCACTAATGAAGAACTCTGTATTCTATGTCTAGGAGTCTATTTCGCTGGGATAATCATAAATTGTAGCTGAACTGATAAACTACACAAAGGATACTTCTCTGCTCAGAGGGCAGGAAGACGTTTCCTTATTTGGTCTGTACCGGTTTGAACTGAGAACCTGCTGACACACGAACCTTTTTCCTCTATATAAACTGTTGTATGACAAATAAACTTTGAGTTGGTTTGGGAAGGCAACCTGAAGCAGTCTGTTTCCTTGTTCTCCCAAGCTACTCCCGGCGCTGTAACTAACACGCTGAATGGCATATCTGACTGTTACTTGAGAAAATATCTGACTGTTACTTGAGAATATTCCTTTGAGTTCTATAGGTTATGGACAATCTCTGCTGATAGGTGCCCACGCCTCGGAGGAAACCCGATCCACGGATGACCCGGGACGGAGTTTCTTACATGCATGGCACTTTGTGATGTTCTTAATGGAGCAAGAACACCAAGAGAACACATGCAGGAACAACGAGGTATAGAAACGACAACTTTTTAGTTGACATCTATCAGTTAACGTGACTATCAGTCCATCCATTTTCTTAATGCCATTTTAACTGGGATCGCAGAGGGCTGGAGTCTTGCCCACAAGAGGCTGGGGGAGAGGTTGCCGGTCCACCAAAGGACTAACACAGAGGACATATACGCTTGCATCCATATTCATCCTGCAGCCAATGCGGAACCTAGCACGCACGTCTTTGATCTATGGGAAGAAGCTGGAGTAGCTTGAGGAGAACCCATATGGGGTAACATGCAAACTCCACACAGAGAAGCCAAAGGCAGGTTCAAACCCAGGACTCTGGCTGCAAGGTGTCAGTGCTAGCTGCTACACCACCTGTTTGCAAAGCTAACCAGTAAATGGTA
>NW_024583028.1:98122-109266 GCF_018398535.1 Haplochromis burtoni
TTCTTCCTGTTCAAAGGGAGTTTTTCTGTCCCACTGTCACCAAGCGTTTGCTCATACGGGGAGGTCTGACTGTCTTACTGTAGAGTCTTTACCGTACTGTGTAGGTGGGGTCACAGAGTTTTCCTAATCTATTAAAACATGTCTAATAATTGGTTTTATTTTCAACCTACATTTTCAGCCACCTTCTTAGTCTTCAGATACTAGATTGGTTTGTTGATAACATTGTTGAAATGTCAGACTTGGATGAAATCTGCTCGGCATTTAATAATGTTGACTTGTCAGGAAACGAAAAGGAAAAATAAAGCATCACTAAGAAGATTTGTTTTTCAAACTATGAGTCAGGTTTTGTTCCTTAAACTCAAAGCCCGGGCTGCTGATTTCCTGTGAGTGTCTGCGTCGACGCTCTGCAGAACGAGGCCCATCCGAGCTGCAGAGGAGATTTGCTCTGACAGCCTTTTAGTGCGGCATGAAGCCAGGAGCTGCAAGTCTTCCCGTCACATCCTGTGATGCTATTTTGTGCGACGCAGCAGCCTGCAGGTTAGACAGAGCGTGACTGGAAGGTGGTGGATTCAGTTCTGTCCGATACAGGCAGGCAGCATGTGTCCGTCAGCATCGGCCCGAGCGCCCGCGGCCGAGGCGGTGAAACGCGTACCTGCTGAGCTGCAGCTGTCGGTGTGTCTTTCAACTGATCTGCTGTTTGTATCAAACTGATCTGGAGCTGTCTGCTCTGGTGATCGGTTTGATCAGTGTGACATTTCTTCTGCAGGGCTTAGGAGACAGCTCCACAATGCATTCTGGGTATTTTAGGGGCTAAAGCAGCAGTTGTTGGTGGCTGTTTACATGAGCAGCAGATGTTACGGTGTGAGCTGCAAGGAGATCTTTGACGGGAAAACGTGCAGTAATTATGCATAACAGACTTCCCCTCTGATAAATAATCACGTACACGAGTCCTGCAGGAGCTGAACCTCAGCTCATTACAGCAACAAAATCAAGTAGAGTTCCTGTTAATTACAGTTATTGTTGCAGGAAGTGCTGTGGTGTAAATGCCTCACTCATCTACCAGGCTCAGCAAACGTGCCCCTCACAGATTTTTGGACACTTCATAGGCTGCGTTCACACTGCAGGCGAAAGCCCATCAAATCCGATTTTTTGACCCTCTGCGACCATCTATCCGATCATGGTGTGACAGTGTGAACGGCACAAATCCGATATTTTCAAATCCGATCTGGGTCACTTTCGTATGTGGTGCTGAATCTGATACATATCTGATGTTTCAGAAAGCGACTGCTGTTTGATGGTCACGTCGCATTAAATCCGTCTTTTACGTCACTGACACAAGACAGACGCCAATTATCAGCGCCGGAGAAGACATCGCGAACGCTTCCTGGCCATCCAGCGAAACTGTTGGGAAGACAACGTGAACATTTTATTTGTACTGTATAATCTGCAGCTATCCTTTGAAGCAGCGCTCCTCTAAAACAGCAATAAGGATCATTATTAGGTTATTTACATTATTATGTAAATAACAAAATAACTTAAAGCAAAAATTGGGAAACGTGAAGTCCGAAGTCTTTATATTAAGGGCCATCAGTCAAACATACTGTTGCTCTGGGTCTAAACAGAGCGCGTTGTGTGTGACGTCTTCTTTTGCGCATGCGGGCCGCTTTGAGCGTTCACACTAGAGCGCGTTTGCTGTCGCATTTTATTTGTAGTGTGAACGAGCAGACAAAAACATCAGAATTGAGCATCACGACCTGCAGAGTGAACGCAGCCAGCCTGTAAACTCAACTCTTTGAGTGGACGTCAGTGAGAGGAGCCACGTTGAGTTTGAATGAACACCTGTTACAGGAGCAATGATGGTTGTTCCCAGATCTGCCTCCACGTTCTCCGAGACACTTGAAAGAACTTCAAGAACTTTGTCTGGGAATCCTGATGCCTGAGAAACTGACTCAGCCTTCTGCTTCCTGGCTACAGCTCACTGATGAATAAAACTATGTTTCTGAATGTTGTGACATCGTGGAGCTGTGTGTGTGGCGGCTGAGTGATGTATGCGTGTTACCCACACTGCACCACCAACTGTATCAAGGCCTCTCTGGGCTTGACGTTGAAGCCGTTGTACTGGCTCGTCTGGCAGCGGTACGTCCCGCTCATCTCTCTGGTCACGTTGCTGATCCTCAGGATGCCGTCGTAGCTCTCCGTCTGAACGGAGCCGTCTGGCATCAGTGCCGTTGCCGCCGCCGCCACCCCGCTCTCCTCCACCCGAGACCACAGGATGATGGGTTTGGGTTTTCCAGAGACCAGGCACTGCAGGTCTACAGTGTCGCCTTCCTGAGCGATGAGGTGAGAGCGCCCCCTGGGGACGGTGAGCTCTGGAGGAACTACAGGGACAGAGACAGGATATCTGCTAACTGCCAAGGTTTGGACCCTTCAGAATAAAAGCTGTGCATGAGAAACCCCCGCACACAAACACATCCTCCAAACACACACGCACATATTTGTTTCAACCTTCAAACATTTAGAAAACACTTAAACTAAAAATGTAAACTGCATTAAATTACAAATAAATGAGCTACTAACTCTTTTACGCTGCGTCCGCACCTACACGGGTGTTTTAAAAACGTTTCTATGCGTTTGGACCTTTCGTCCACGTAAACGGCGTTTCGAATCACCGAAAACAAGTTTTTAAAAACTCCTTTTTTGCGTTCACGTGTGGACGATTCAGCGATGCTTCGTCTCCTGCTTTGCGTTGGTGTGGGCGCCCCGTCAAAAACCTGTCTGTGATGCCAGCAGTGTCCAAGCGTTTTCTTTTCTTTTCATACCGCGCGTGGTTGTTGAAGGAAGAGGAATAAAGTCCAGTGCTTTCTAATTAGGCAGCATTAATCCAGACTTTTGCCTAACGAGCTGGAGGAGGGTGACGTGGAGCGTCCTGCTGTGGCGCCCCTCATAAGGCTGCAGTGGGTATAATGTCTATGCTTTCTGACTCATCTGTGAGGTTAACGTTGCCTCCACACACAAAATGTTTTTGTTTCGTGTCTGATGGAGAACTCGTCCTTCATCTAGAGTGACACTGAGAGAGCTGCTGGACTGTTCTAGCATTTATTTTCCTTATAGGGATTCAGGAGTGACCCAAGCGTGACCTTCATGCGTCAGCGGGCGTCACGCACAGTTTGGACTAAAGCGGGAGTTCGATTACCCCCCGCCTCCTCTCGGGCTCTCTGACTGTTTCTTTCACTCTGCCAAGGTTATGAACAAACAGGAAGCCGCCGGCAGTCGTTCATCTGCCTGACATCTGTCTGAAGGTCTGCTCCTCTCTGTATCTGCAGAAGCTCAGAGCTTTGTACCACAGTTCAAGGACTAAACAACTATTATTTTAATCTTGGTGGCACAGAGGAAACCAGCCAATGACAAGTGTACATGAGTTCATTCCCACTGTATGTTTTTGAAATGATGCAGGATGCGTCAAACAGCTGTCACAGATGACAAGGTTCAAAGAAAACAACTCAGAGCTGCAAGATATTATTTCTGAAAACCCGATATGAGAAGAGGAGTGGGCGGTTTTATAATCAGCCTCAGTTCTGTGTGCGGCAAAGTTCACGCTTTATCTGAATGACTGTCATCAGCAGCTGTGAGGAGCTGCCCTATGCAGAGCTGACGAGCTGGCTGAGCGTGGTTCAGGGGTGACCGACTGCTTGGCCTTCAGTGCCGCAGCCCCATGTCCAATCAGGCTCTAGCGTTGATCACAACAGCTGCTTCGAAGGGGCTGCCAAGTCACCGGGGCAGCTGTGATTAGTGTGTATTTCATTAACGTGCATATTTGAGCTGGCAGCTGTTTGTTAACTCCACCTACCATAAGAGCTGGCCTCACCTGTGGTGGATGAAATGTTGACATCAATGCTAATCTCTGGGGTTCCTCCGTTCCTTAGTGATGCCACACAGGTGTAGGTGCCAAAGTCGGTGAACTTGAGGTCGATGATGTCGAGGTTGGTGGTTCCCGGCGAGACGTCTGTGTCAGTGTGGGTGATGACCATCCGCTCTGAACTCCTCAGAGGCCGCCCGTTCTTCAGCCAGCTGAACTGCAGTTCCTCTGGGGGCGTGGCCTCTACCTGGCAGCTGATCTTCACCTCCCGTCCAATCTGGATATTGTCATCATTGTGGTAAGGGTCAGGTGTGATCCAAAAGCGACCTTTACGGAGACCTACGTGACATAATGGACAAAGAAAGACAAACATTTGGGGACAGAGAAGATGACGTAGAGGACATAAACACTAAAACACATCCGTGTCCTCGACCGAACTTCCAACATATTCAGAGAACAATCCAGTTGTAAGTTGACAAAGATGTCAGTAAAGAAGATGAAGATGCTCAGGTGTTGTGGTTTGATGTGTCTGTGGAGGTGAGGGCTGAGTGTCCGTTTAAATAAGTGCGACTGAAATAAACAACGTGCTTTATCTGAGGGAGCACGAGTCCTTGAACGTCTCCGACAACAAGCGTTCAGCTTCATTCTTCATAAATAATTTTACTCCCAGCAGGACAAAAACAGACCATTCATCTGCCAGGTAAATTTAAAACCAGACATCAAACACGAGTGTGTGAAGAGGAGCTGAAAAGGAGTAACTTTATTACAAGTGTGAGTTAGCTGTCAACTATGTATCCAAATAAAGGTGGTATTTGGGGGTATTTATGGGGACAGCCTTAGCGTGGACCAAGATGAATATCAAAAACGATGAACTGCCGAACAGAGTGTCTGACTCAATGAGCCAATCTGAGCCTAGGAATGAACTGAGAGAGCAGCAGTTCAGCAGCAAGCCGACGGAGGGTCCAACAAGTTTGACATTTACCAGAAACAACCGCTGTTTTGTGGAACTCAGGTCCTTAAATTATTCAAAAGGCTGCAGCATCAACCTGACGGATTTATGAACAGTGTCCAACTCAAAACCTGCAACTGAATTTTTAGGATGACCAGTCAGGTTCTTATTATCTATTGGCATCTGTCACGCGTGCATTTGAACAGAAATGTTAGCTATATTACAAAGTACCCCTCTATATAAAGACTCAGGGGTTGGATGTTTTATGAATATACTTCATCTTTCAGAGCATCCACAGCTTTCCCTGCATGCTCTTGTTTCGTTGGGGTTCAAATTGTATTTAGTAAATCTTTAACCTCCAAAGACCCGAACTCTCCCACAGCAGCATTTTTAATTTCTCTTTGATGTTTGAATATTGGACCCGATGAATCTAAAAACAAAGAGGCAAGGCAGGGCAAGGCAAGTTTATTTGTATAGCACAATTCAACAACAAGGTGATTCAAAGTGCTTTACAGAGACATTAGAAACAAAAACAAATAAAAAGCATGATTTAAAATTGATTAAAACAAGCAAATAAACTAACTAATTAACAAACAAACAAAACAAAGTATATAAAATCAAAACAGATAAAATCAGAACAGTAGATAAAATCAGTAGTTAAATGTAAGTTTTGAAATTTAAGCTTAAAGTGTGGATTTGGTGCTTTATTCAAATGCAGCTGAGAACAGGTGAGTCTTCAACCTGGATTTAAATAAACTGAGTGTTTCAGCTGATCTGAGGCTTTCTGGGAGTTTGTTCCAGATATAAGGAGCATAAAAGCTGAATGCAGCTTCTCCGTGTCTGGTTCTGACTCTGGGAACTGATAAAAGACCGGATCCAGATGACCTGAGGGATCTGGAAGGTTCATACTGGGTCAGGAGGTCACTGATGTATTTTGGTCCTAAACCATTCAGAGCTTTATAGACCAGCATCAGAACTTTAAAGTCTATCCTCTGACGGACAGGCAGCCAGTGTAAAGACCTCAGAGCTGGACTGATGTGGTCCACTTTTTTGGTCTTAGTGAGGACTCGAGCAGCAGAGCTCTGAATGAGCTGTAGTTGTCTGACTACAGCTGTAGAGTCACCAGATTTGTTTTTACCCGATTTTTGTTCCTAAGAACAATGAGAGCCACACATTATTCGTTTTAAATTTTGATGGAACAGTGGCAGCATAATGTATTTTGGTCTAAATGACCCAAAATGTGATGTCCACATATGTGGATGCAGGTCCCAGGAGGTTAATATACTTTTTAAAGTTTGTAGCAAAAGCTCAAAATAATGACAGCTGTGCTCCCTCCTGGCAGACACACCTAAATGCTGCACCACTTTATCCTTGAATTAAAGCATTCATAAGATTTTCCAAAAAGTTGACCTTTGACCTTGAGGTTGTAGTCACTGTGAATCAAACTCCTCTGAGATTTTTAGTATCTGCGTCACCTCGATTTAACTTATTGAATTCACAATTGTTTCCATTTTAAACATGCTGGTTCTTTGCTGGTGGAGCACTCAAAGCCCTTCACAGGTGTCGTAGCGCCGAGCACTTGTTTTCTATCTAACAGTGCATCAGGAGGACCTCAGGATTCAGTTCATACATTGGCATGCAGACTGGGGCAGAAGGATCTAGATCAGGCAGATGACCTGCTCTACTTCCTTAGCTAAGGCTAACACTTTAAGTCAGTCTACTCACAGGGTTCGTACCTGTACACACACACATTTATGTATATATCGTGCTACAATTCACATTTGATAAATGTCGCCATTAATTCACTCTGACTTTTGCTGTTTTGCTTCCACCACGATAAAATGCACTTCCTGCACAGCTCTCTCTCTCTGCACTTCAAGAACAGCTTCCCGTCTCAAATCTCTGTTTTCTGCATTCGCTTATTACCCGTCAGTCTACCGTTGCTTACAGCGCTGTCGGCTGCTGTCTTTGTTACTTAAATGACCTCAGACAAGAAAGCCTCATTTCTGCTGTTCACTACTGAAGAAATTTAAACTTTTTCAAATTATGCAATATTGCAGAATATTTTTAAGTTTCTCTGCTATAAAAATCCAGGCCAGGAAAATCTCCTTCATGTTTTTCTGTTTTATCCTCAGTTACTTTGACACAAAGGCCTCTACTGTCATGCTCACACCTCTGTTAAAGTCCCACATGTATCAGTTCTGATAAATGATCAGAATTATAATATTTCTGACTGTCTCAGGCAAACCTGAATCGAATCAGGACCTTGTGAATCGGAGACGAATGGATTATAGAAATCAGTGATGATGCCCAGCCCTCATGAGCAGCCTAGGCCTGACAGAGGGGATGTAGCTGTGGGTAATAAGAAAAGATGAAAAGAACTATTGATACATTTTTTGTTAAGTTAAGGCCTGAACTGTCTGAAATTCATAGCCAGCTCTGACACGGAGCCATCAACCTCTGAATGCTGAAAAAGCACAGTGTATCCAGGAAACACATTATATGCTGCGATAACTGCCCAGGCGTCCCCTCTAACACCGCCTTTCAGCGGCAAGCAGGTTGTCAGAGGAGCCGATGAGATGATTAAGTTTAACATTGTCTACAATACTGCCAAAGAGTGCCAACGCACTTTAAGCACAAGCACTTTTTCAGTAACTTATCTTTCCTTAGAAATGTGCTCTAAATAAGGAACTTTGTGTTGACAAGATTGTTAGTGAATCATTTACAAGTTAATATTGTCTGTATGGACAGCAATTTCCCCACAAAGAATTGCACATGTAAAACTGCAGTGTTAAGCAATGCAGCTGAAAAATTTGGGTGTGCCTAACTGGTGGGGAATGGGTTAGGGTTAGTGGTGCGCCTTTTTTAAAAACCGTGGCAGAAGGTTAGTCTGGAGCCCTGACATAATGGCAGGTTGCTGTGTAGGCTTGTTTCCCACATCAGTATCTCATTAGTTCCTATCAGAGCAATGACACCCACATATTTTGTCTTGTCTCTTCATATTTTAAATTATTAGAATCACCCTTCCTGCTGTAGAGCAACTAATCCGTCTGAATGGGGCTTAATTATTACTGAAGCCATTTGTCCAGTTTAATCCTGGGACCGTCCACAGCAACGTGCTGCTCTTCACTCTAACTGCTGACAGGATTCATTACCCTCATCACGACTGTTCTGTCCAGACTGATCTGCGGCATCACGCGTGATGAAAACGCTTCATTTTCTGATTCCTTCATTGCAGACGTCATTCTAGGTGATGAAAAAATAACAACGTTTACAAAGTACCAAAGTGGCTCCAACTGAGACTTTACTGCTCAAGATGGTTAAAGAAGTGTAAACGAGTTACTGCGTTTTAGATGTTGCTTACTTTTTCCAATCTGATGATCCTACAGAACTCGTGTCACATTTTCATGTTTGTTGTACATGAATTGTTTGAATCTGTGTGATCACAGATGAATGTGCCTGATCCCATCTGCCGGTGGATCACTGACTTCCTGACGGACAGGAAGCAGCACTGTGAGGCTGGGAAAGAATGTCTCGGACTCCCGGACCATCAGCACCGGCTCCCCTCAGGGCTGTGTTCTTTCTCCTCTGCTCTTCTCCCTGTACACCAACTGCTGCACCTCCACCCACCAGTCTGTCAAGCTAATCAAGTTCTGCAGATGACACCACCGTCATTGGCTCATCTCGGACGGGGACGAGTCTGCCTACAGGAGGGAGGTTGAACGTCTGGTGTCCTGGTGCAGCCACAACAACCTGGTGCTGAATGCCCAGAAGACAGTGGAGATTATTGTGGACTTCAGGAAGCACACAGCCCCACTCCCCCCCATCATCCTGACTGACACCCCCATCACCTCTGTGGACTCATTCCGCTTCCTGGGTACCACCATCACCCAGGACCTGAAGTGGGAGCCCACCATCACCTCCGTCATCAAGAAAGCCCAGCAGAGGATGTACTTCCTGAGGCAGCTGAAGAAATTCAACCTGCCAACACGGACGATGATGCAAGTTCTACACTGCAATCATCGAGTCCATCCTCACCTCCTCCATCACCGTGTGGTACGCTGGAGCCACTATCAGGGACAAACAGAGACTGCAGCGTGTTGTGCGCTCTGCTGAGAAGGTGATTGGCTGCAGACTCCCATCTCTGCAGGACCTGTACACCTCCAGGACACTGCGGCGTGCAGCCCGGATCTCAGCTGACCCTTCTCACCCTGGACACAGTCTGTTTGACCTGCTCCCCTCAGGCAGGAGGCTCCGGTCCATTCGCACCAGAACCTCTCGCCATAAGAACAGTTTCTTCCCCTCTGCTGTCGGACACATGAACAATAACCACATGACTGTCTCCCCCACTAACACATGACCCTACGCTGTGTCACTGCATCATTCATGTTTGGCACTGATCACCACCTGCACTCATGTATATATCTTTCTACGTAGCACTCAAATTCTTATTCTCATGTATATATCTCATGTATATCTCATGCACATATCTTTCTTTCTACATAGCACTTTAATTTTATTGTTTGCACTGAAGCACCGCAGCAATTTCCTAATGTTGTAAACCTCAACATCTGGCAATAAACCCCATTCTGATTCTGATTCTGATTCTGATAGTTCAGAGATTTTTATAGCTCCTTATCATACAGCAATCTACGATGTAGCTGGTGGATGTCATACGACCTGTCTGATTCTGAGCGTAGTTCACAGTCACATCACGTCACGTTGATTATCTGATAACATGGCACTTTGTTGTGTGAATATGCAAAGATTCACCAGAATCTTGTTTTGTTAATCCATTATTCATGTGAGTCTGTGTGTCATTCACAGGGAAATGTTGGCATATTGAATAACATAGTTAAAGTCATGAACTACATCAAAGCAAACACCCCTACACTCATATCTGCTCGAGCAGCTTTGATGGATGCAGAGATGGATGTTGGGCACAAATGGTAAAGGATGCTAAAGGATGGCTGCCTGTCCATCGTTGGCCAGAGTTGGAGTTACAAGAGCTACTGCTGAGGTTTCTTTCAGGAAAAAAAAGTCCTAACCAGCAGCACATTTCAGTGACAGGGTCGCAAATCGTCCCTTCAAGTTGACAAAGTAGCTGCATTCAAAGCCAAACTTGAATTGTGGGGTTGCCAAGTGCACAGAGGGATATTTGACATGTTTCAAGCATTAGCAGGGCCTTGGGAAGAGATGGAGGCAAAATTCTCCCAGCTTGTGCGAGACCACACATCTCTGCTTTCAAAAGAGTTCAAGCGGTACTTCCCAACCACAAAAAGCCCCCGAACTTCAAAAGAATGGATGCACGGCCCATTCGTGAACAAACCAGGTGAACAGAGCGTGTCTGTGCAAGAAGACGATCCACAGCTGCAAATGATGGTGGCCTCAAAAGTACCTTTTAGATCAGCGGTCCCCAGCCTTTTTTGCACCACGGACAGTTTAATGTCAGACAATATTTTCAAGGACCGGCCTTTAAGGTGTGGCCGATAAATACAACCATATAATATGATACGACCAACACACAAACGGTGGTATTTTGTAAATATAATAATAAACCCGAATTCACTGTGTAATTGTGTAACTTTATTAGCAGCCTCCTCCTAAAATGCCCCAGTAACACTGAGTAACATCCTCCTCTCTGCCCCTTTATGCTCTCTGGTCGGTATGGTAACGTGTAAATCTTTACAATTCTTTCATAACACACGGGAAAGACCCAGGGAAACCGAGTTAACGATAAAAACCCTGAAAACCATAAATTTCACATTCGAGCCTCAACTCTTGCGGCCTGGTACCAAACGACTCACGGCCCAGTACCGGTCTGTGGCCCGGGGTTGGGGACTAACATGCTAGCAGTGCACAAGCGTTGTTTTTTTTGTTTTTGTTTTTTTCCCCTTTTCATGCCGCGCCCCCCCCTGCAATGGCTCTGTGCCCCCCCTAGGGGGCGGGCCCCACACTTTGGGAAGGTCTGCCTTAACATAAGCAAATGTTTAATAATCAGAGTTTATTGTATTTACCAGTTCCCTAAAGAAAGTTTCCCATTGAATGTCCCCATTTAGGTTAAAGCGGAGTGTATTTGTGTAGAAACGCCCCCAACAATAATGAGTCAGGTGTAACAATGACTATAGTTTTTAAACACAGGCATGCTTTTGTACTTAGGATAAATCTACCCTTGAGATCAGTGACAGAACCTTTAATGATCAGTGTACTCTGGTACTACATCAATATGTCTAAGATTAAGAAATATGGCACATATATCAATCAAAATCAGGACTAAGGTGAGAAATCTATCCTTTACCATTCATGTTAAATCGACTCGTAACATCAGTGGAAATTAAA
>NW_024583028.1:109756-111304 GCF_018398535.1 Haplochromis burtoni
AAACAGACCAAGATGAAGACGGGGGACCAGGGACTTCCTCCCAGTGAACATATTTGGAAGCGAAGTTCTTGCCTTACTGCTGGTAACAAACACTCAACAGATGTTTTGTTGTTGTTTTTTTCTTGTTGTAAGTTTCTCTGCATAAATGATGTGCATGTAAACTCCCAAAACAACTCAGTAGCAATAAATGCAGTAGCAACATTTAAAACTGGCCAAGGACTTGGAGCATAGGTTTTGATTTCCTTCAAGACAAATAGAGACTTTAATTTTAAGTTCTTTCAAATCCCTTGGATGTTGTCAAATTAATATGCTTAATTGCAAAATGATTATTGTTAGATTAGGTAGTTAAATCGTAACCTTACATTGTACTTTGAAGGACTTGCCTTTAAGGGAAGTCACAGCCCCAAAACTGACTGCCTGGTTTAGATACATGTAACCAATCAAAATGAGGATTAAGACAAAGAAACCCATCCCCCAAATCACTACAAATACCTCAACATATGCTGACTGTGTGTGTGTATAAATAGCTGCAGTGTGTGAGGCGAGCAGCTGATTGTCCTTGTTCATTAAGATTAAAGCAAGAACGCCTCAGAACAAAACGCTGCGTGTGTGTTTTACTGCGTCAGTAAAAGGTCTGTTGCATAACTAGAGGTGGATGCAGTCGTGCACGCACACATAGCTCCGTCTCTGTCAGAACACAGTCGTATGTGTGATGTTAGTGCTGTACTGTAGCAGCTTAAAGAGAACAACATGCTCGAGATGAAACGAGTCCTTTGCGCACACATACATGTGCTGTCAGCGCTGCGTCGGCTCTACCGTGAAACCACTGCCGACTGATTAGCTGCTCATAAATGTCACCTGTCATGTGGTGAGATCAATGAGGGAGCAAATACACAGTAACGTCAGGTTTATGTGTGGAGGCAGGAAAAATGGTGACACGTGTGAATGACTCTGACATTCACAGCTCGTTATACTACGCTGCTGTTCTGACAGCCTGCAGCTTCATCTGTGGACACTGGCTGCTTTTTCACTGTTTCGCCTTTGTTTAATGAAGCCACTTAATATTGACCCATGACTCATTCATAAAACAACTAAGAGTTGAACCAGTGTTGTGACTACATATAACAGACAACTTAGCAAAGAACCAGCTGGAAACAAAAACACATTTGTTCCCATTTCTTTATTAAGATCTATGAAAAGTGCCAAATCTAACACAGGTGGTGGGAATAAAGCTGTTTGCACGGACGAGGTAATTCCCACACGGTTATTAGCCTGGGTATCACCACGTGCAGCGTGTCCTTAAAGGGAACCCGGCTGTTAACACATGTTTGAGCTGAAATATGCTCTGTGCTTTCAATAACATATATGTGGTATTAAAATACACCAAATGTTTTCCTTTTAAGCACATTTTATATAAAACGATTCACCAGTAGGCCGCCATTGTTATTTACTTCTCAATGCACTCTGGGTAGTGACGTCAAACGGTTGCACCGCATCCAGTTCACAGTTAGCGGCGCACTGGAAATGGCTCCTGTTCAACCTTTCCAG
>NW_024583028.1:120826-139723 GCF_018398535.1 Haplochromis burtoni
TTTGAACCAGAACAATCCGAGAGAGAGGATGAAAATAGCCGACCAGCGCTTAGTTTAGATGAAGATGAAAACAATTAAAACCATTTGACCCTAGAACAGAAGAAGCTTCTCAGAGGTGAAACGTCTTCACAGACGCTCTTCTTTCCGAGCTCTCAGGATGCCTCTGACATCTTCTGGGGAGCTTGCAGGAGTGCTCACAGACATATCAAGGTTCAAGGTTCTTTATTTGTCACATGCACAGTTATACAAGTATAACACACAGTGAAATGTAGCCTGACACGCTCCTCGACATGTGCAAAAGGAATGTCACAGAAAGAAAAAAAAAAAACGAAAAAACAAACAAAAAAAGAAAAAACCAAACTGGAAGAAAGACCACGGAGGGCGGGGTTTCGTGATAGAGGAACCCACAAAGAACAATATACTAATTATATTATTAAAGTAAATCAATAACCCATCTGGAGCTGATATGCCGTAGCCCAGTAGTAGCAGCAAGCAGGAATTCTGTACATTAATATGAATAGACATCTGACTATTTTACAGGATAGACAATATAAACATATTTAAAATTAAAGGAATTGAGAATGTACATTGTGCCTTGGTTTAGTGTCTGGAGAGAGTCCTGTCTCAGTCAATTATAGATGATGTGAGAGGGCGGGTGTGTGTGTTTAGGGCACGGATGGCTTGGGGATAGAAGCTCCTCTTGAGTCTCTCTGTCCTTGCCCGGAAGATGCGGAACCTTCTACCAGATTGCAGAAGTTGGAACAGTTTGTTGCCAGGATGGGACGGGTCCTTCAGTATCTGCGCTGCTCTAGTCCGGCATCTCCTGGTGTAGGTGTCCTGAAGCGGGGGAGAGCAATCCTGCAGCAGCGTTCTGCTGTACGGATCACTCTCTGGAGAGCTTTTTGGTCCTTCACACAGCTGTTCCCAACCACGATGTCATGTTCTGTGTGAGGATGCTCTCCACAGCGCCTGTATAGAAAATCCTGAGGATCTTTGGAGAGACCCTGAACTTCCTCAGTTGTCGTAGGTGATACAGGCGCTGCCTAGCCTTTTGGTCTGGACCTGAATGTGGGCAGCCCATGTCAGGTCTGAGGAGATGTGGACACCAAGATACTTGAAGGACTGCACCCTCTCCACTGGAGCTCCATTGATGATAATGGGCTTGTAGTCTCTGTGCTGACCCCTTCTGAAGTCCACCACCAGCTCCTTGGTCTTGCTGACGTTCAGCTGGAGGTGGTTGTCCTGGCACCACGATGCCAGATTCTTCACTTCATCCATGTAGGCCGCTCATCGTTGTTGGAGATGGCACCCAACACCACTGTGTCGTCAGCAAACTTCACAATGGTGTTGGAGCCATGGGTGGCCACACAGTCTGAAGTGTAGAGGGAGTAGAGCAGTGGCGAGAGGACACATCCCTGAGGTGCTCCTGTGTTGATGGTGATGTTGTTGGAGAAGCACCTGCCCACCCTCACCACCTGAGTTCTGCCAGTGAGGAAGTCCAACACCATATTCAACCTGTCCTTGGCCCACGCTGTGGTACCGGCCTGCTTCAAATCCACCTCCATCGTCCCGATACCCAAAAACTCCAACCCATCTTGCCTCAATGACTACCGCCCAGTAGCACTCACCCCCATCATCACTAAGTGCTTAGAGCAGCTGGTCCTAGCACACTTCAAATCCTGTCTCCCCCCCACCCTGGACCCCCACCAATTCGCATACCGCCAGAACAGGAGCACAGAGGATGCAGTCTCCATCGCACTGCACTCTGTCCTCTCACACCTGGACAACAACAACACCTACGCCAGAATGCTGTTTATAGACTTCAGTTCAGCATTCAATACAATCCACCCCTCACAACTCATCAGGAAACTGACAGACCTGGGCATCAGTTCCCTCATCTGCAAATGGTTACTGGACTTCCTGACCAACCGCCCCCAACATGTCCGGCTGGATAACCACTGCTCATCTACAATCACAATGAACACCGGTGTACCACAAGGCTGTGTGATGAGCCCTTTCCTCTACTCCCTCTTCACCCACGACTGCAGACCTGCTGATGGTTCCAACACCATCATTAAGTTTGCAGATGACACCACGGTGATTGGCCTCATCAGTGACAACGATGAGGCCGCCTACAGGGAGGAGGTGGATCGTCTGGCTGAGTGGTGCGACACAAACAACCTGCTGCTTAACACCGAGAAGACCAAGGAGCTCATCGTGGACTACAGGAGGAATGCTGACCCACATCCACCCATCCACATTAAGGGGACGGCTGTGGAGCGTGTGAGCAGCTTCAAGTTCCTGGGAGTCCACATCTCCGAGGATCTCACCTGGACGACCAACTGCTCCAAGCTGGTCAAGAAGGCTCACCAGCGCCTCTTCTTCTTGAGGACTCTGAGGAAGAACCACCTGTCCTCAGACATCCTGGTGAACTTCTATCGCTGCACCATCGAGAGCATCCTGACCAACTGTATAACAGTCTGGTACGGGAACTGCTCTGCCTCGGACCGGAAGGCGTTGCAGAGGGTCGTGAAAACTGCCCAGCGCATCGCCGGAGCACCACTTCCTGCCATAAAAGACATCTACAGGAAGCGGTGTCTGAAAAGGGCTGGGAAAATCATCAAAGACCCCAGTCACCCATCACATGGACTCTTCACCCTCCTGCCCTCTGGGAGGCGCTACAGGAGCCTCCGGACTAAGACCACCAGGTACCGGAACAGCTTCTTCCCCACAGCTGTCAGACTCCTGAACTCTGCCTCCTGACATCTGACCCACGTTAACACATGGACTGAACATACACACACCCACAATGGACAACTGTACCCTCAAACACACAATAATAACATGGACTGAACTGTAGAAATTATCCACACCCTCACTTATCTTACCTGCACTACTGTATAGCTCTGTGTAAATAATCTGGATGGATGCAAACTGCATTTCGTTGCCCTGTACCTGTGCATGTGCAATGACAATAAAGTTGAATTCTATTCTATTCTTCTTAAAACCAACTCAAACCAAAGTGCGATTTGCTGGATTCACATCAGCAAAGAAACAGTTACAAAGCACTGGTTTACGCCTGACACCTGCATGAAGTAATTCTGGATACAAAGCCTTCTCAGATTGGATAAAGCTCGACCTGACGCTGCACAAGCTTGGGAAATCTTCTCATCCACCATCATCTGCTGGATGAGGCAATAACTGATTGTAACTCTGTGTACTGAGTATCACTTGTAGCAGAGTGGCTGCACTTGTTCTCCCCACAGGGACACTCGTGAGAGGTTGAGTGGATAACTCCTGAGTCACCAGTGGAAACTTGTAAAGAGGAAGAGACATCCTTTGAATCCTGCTCACAGCCTGTTAGCAGAAAAGACTGCATGTGAAGTGGAGGTGCAAACAATACAGTAGCCAGTGAACAATCAGCACATTTTATGCAGCTAAAGATGGAAAGGACCGTGTATTACTGTTGTGGCCATTTTTGTTGAATGTTTATAAAATGCAATTTGTATTCATTTTTGTTTTTTCTTTAAAGGTGTAAGAATATACTGACCTGGTTTTGTTATGTAAATTTGTAATTAATTTTATTGGAGAAGCTTTTGCAAAGTGATTGGTTTATTAGCTTATGGACCCTCCCATTAATCAAGAGATTAAGAGCACCCTGGATGGGTGTGGTAAAGAGGTTTTTCGTTTTTTGTTTGCCAAATGTCAGATGGGAAGACGGGAGGGTTAGAAAATGATTTTTTGACCACTTTTGAAGTTGTTAAAGCAAATTAAGTTAACTTTCGTTTAATTTTAAGTTTTAAGAAGTTATTTGGCTGATTTTTGTTTATAATTTTGCACGAAATAAACCACATATGATTTTTAAACAATGGAGTCAGAAGTGCGTTCTAAAACAAACCTCCCGTTGCCACCCACGGCCTTTTCTTAAAAGGACTCCAAGCCTCTCGCACCGATTACGTGCCTATATTGCACCTCAAGTCCTTCCGACTTGGCTGCTGACCCCTGCCCAAAACGCACAACTGGGTCAACTATGTTTCTCTCTCTATGTAGTGAGGCTGCTCTTGTTCTAGGCTCACTTCTTTCACATTGCTCGACCTGTAATCACATATGGACCTCACGATCAATTTTGACACACAGTTCATAACACGCGAACGCCACCACATTCATCCACTCACATATTCTGGCTAATCTACAGCACAAAACTCGAGCATTTTAACCCAAGACTTGGTATAAAACCAAACCCGATCTTCTCGCGACCGCATAGATTGAACTTCTAAAAAGTGATAACAAGCTCAATCCGACCAATACCCAAAACTGCAATAAGAATGTTTAGCTATTCGCGCACAGGTAACCACTGGCCCTACCACCCACCAATGCTCCACCAATTCGGCCTAAGATAAACCCCCATACTTTGTGAAAACGCTCAGCCAGCCCTATACCCAAAACTACCTAGCATCATCTCAAGCGACCTATATATACTGGCTGCGACAATAATTTTTGAACCGCTATTTCATCGAGTGTAACAAGCGCTAGCTATAGCTTCACTTTGTGAACAACTTCGCTGGAGCCCATCCAACCACCCCTCCTTCTGTCAGCCCTTTTGCTGAAGAATTCCAAAGCACTCAAACCTAGGACCACCTCTTACTATAGGCCCCTTCAACCTCTTGACTTTCAGAACCCCTTTCTACAGTCACCAGGCTCCTGCGTCATAATAGCAACCAGCCCCATCCCACCCTAATGCTCCTGAAAGTCCCCTCAAGCCCATCTTCTATACAGTGGTAGAGTAGGCCCAGAACACTATCCCAAATTGCATCTAGTAATAAGGGATCAAAACTCTTGTAATTGAAATAGAGCAATAACAAGAACTCCGAATACTGTCAGAATTACAAAAAAATGAATTTCTAGGCACACAGATTAGACAAAGACAGACAAAAATATGCGGGATTCAGGAAAACAAGCATACTCACAAAGATATATACAAACAAGATAAGGTCCAACCAATGCAGACAGCATCGTGAGTAGGGCTTAATCCGTTGACATTAACAACAAGATGGCTTACGCCTTTTCTGGTCCTACATGAGATGAAGTCATCCGAATGATGAAGAATCGGCCAACTGACCTTATCATATACATCAGAAACCAATATTTAAGGAACATACCTCCTCCTAAAACAACACGCAGATAGGAGAAGAACTAAATCTCCATTGGGCTCGAAATTGAGGAACAAAGATAATTCACACGACTACTCAGGATGAACACAACACATAAGCAAGAGACACGTGAGAATACTCCAGTTGCCTCACCCTTGCATATGAGAAGATCAAAAAAGATGGACCTTGCCATAGGTAAGAACAGGACGATCGGAGGGTGAACGATGTTACAGCAAGTGAAGATTATAGTATGCGGGAAGTATGGAGCATGTGTGTGGAGGACGGATAACTACGCAAGCAGCTGAGGCCATTGCTATAGGATTAAGACTATATCTCTCAATACATAACTTATTATTTGACATTAAAGCAACACGCCCATCTCAATTCAATGCAACCCACACACAACGCACTCTCTGCACAACAACCGGATCTAAGAATAATCAAACAGGTAACATATACATGAATCTAATAAGATTAAGTTGCTAGCAACTGTAGAAGGCATGGCATTCGAAAACGCCGGTCGAAGACCATATCAACAAAATAAAAAGCCATACTACACACCCTAGATCACGATACACCTAGACCGTACCAAATAATACACCCAGTGACTATTACACACGGAACACAGCACCACATTACTTTCCACTCTTAAATCTAGAATCTCGACAATATCTTTATCAAACGACAACTCGGCAGAGTATGGAAAATGAGCACGTGAAATAGTAGCACGTAGAAAGAAAGTCATGGCCTCACCTTTCAGCTCAAAAGAAGAGAGTTTATGGACTTTATACACCAGTTCAAAAATTGCTGAACGATGATGAAAAGGAAACAGATCACAGCGATTGGTATGAACCTAAGCTGATCAGTTTTAAAGACTTTCTGCATGAAATCGACACTTGGATGAATGCAGACCCTGATCCACAAAAGGATGAAGTTGCAGCCTCTAATGTTGAATCAAAGGTAGCATCTCATGACAGTGACATTGCGCCGCATGATAGTGTCTCACAAGTAGCGCAAGAAGCGAGCGACATGATTTCTGAACGAGTTGCTAAACCTGTCAGCAAGGGCTCTAGTAAAGCGCCCAGTAATGTTACTGCAGCCTTAAGTTTAAGGAGTAAAAGCTCGCGTGCGGCTTCAATTGCGCTGATGGAAGCTGAAGTGGAAAGAGCCGCTTTAAAAGCGGAGGTGGACGCACTGCAAGAAAAACATGCGCTCGAACTGGAAGAAGTTCAATTAAAAGCAAGAAAAGAAGCATTGGCTCTAAGAACTAAGTTGGTTAAGGCTGATGCAAAAAGGCAAATTCTCACCTCTGCTCAGGATCGGCAGAGCCTTGCATCCAGGGCTGAGGTTGAATCAGAAGGCGGGATTACAGCGCCTTCTGGAACATCTACTGAGTTCATACCTGCTGCTACAGCTCGAAAGGCTCCAAGAACAAAGAAAGCCCCTTTAGTTCATTCTCCTTTGCCAATGCCCCTAGAGACACATGCACCTGCTAAGGTCAAACCAGAAGGGGAAAGCCCAAGGCCAATCTCTTCACAGGTTGATGTTCACAGCAGTGCCCTAATAGAGATTATGACAAAGCAAAATGAAATTACTCAGATGCTTGTAAACCAACAGAGGTTGTCACTGCTTCCAGCTATAGACATTCCTGTTTTTGGTGGTGATCCTTTGCGTTTTAGATCCTTTCTTAAGGCTTTTGAGCAAGGAATAGAAACTAAAACTGATAACATGCAAGATAGGCTTTATTATTTAGAACAGTTTACTACAGGACAGCCCAGAATTTACCTGAGGAGACTGCGGAGCGCACACATTCCCAGATCTCTGATGTTGAACTTCTACAACTGTGCCATCAGCAGCGTTCTGACGTATGGATTTCTAGTATGGTTCCCCAGCTGCACCAAGGCCGATCAGCAAGCACTCCAGCGGGTGGTGAAAGAAGCTGGCAGAATTATTGGAACAAGTCTGCCAGAGATCAGTAATATCTTCCCCACTCGCTGTCTGAGGAGGGTGCACAGTATCCTGCGGGACCAACATCACCCTGCGCGCCACCTTTTCCATCTGCTGCCCTCAGGGAGAAGGTACAGGTCTATACAGGCCAGAACATCCAGACTGGCCAACAGCCTGTATCCACAGGCTGTGAGGCTCCTGAACTCTCTGCCCCCTCTCACGGACAATAACCATATCCAACTTCTTAATAGCAATGAACTGGTCTGCATTGGTGCATCATATCTTTATTCTCTTCCCCCTCCTGCCCCCCCCCCTCTTTCTTAAATAGATAACTATCATATCTGATATCATATCTCACAGTACAATAATATTGAATGGGTTGCATTGTTGTACTTTGTCATGTTTCTCAGGTCTTTGTCTGAATTTCTACGAACATTATTGCTAAGGATTGTCTTATTGCATTGGAGTCTGTTAGAGGAAAAATGAACTTTACCTTCTTTTAAATGTACAAGCTGTGTTTAAGATAAGTAGTTTAGAAGTGTCTTTCAGATTTTCCCAGCAAGGACATATTGTTTCAGATTGTTTTATCTTTCTCCCAGCTCTCTGCTGACGAGACTAGCGCCACATATGGAGTTGTTTATTTTATCTGTTTATTATTTTCTTATCCTGTTCTCACTGTCTTTCCTATAAAAAGTGCCAAGCCTCTGTTCACGGTGTGAGTTGTTCTCAGCAGCTCACCCGTGTACACGTTTAGCAAAGAAAGTAACTTTGTCTCATTGTGTCTTTATTTCTCCTGGGTTTTTTACAGAGTTTTCCCCCAACATTTCTTGGTCCTTCGGAGCCGGAGCGCCTCCATCGTGTCCCATCTCCGTGACCAGTCCACGTTGTTCGCCTGTCGACAGCTCACACACCAGGTGTGTGATAAAAGACCAAGAGCGTTAAATTCGGGTCTTGGCCAACGTCTTAGAAAGTGACCCACGGTGGTGGGGCCCGATCGAGGTGGACCAGACCCGGCGACACTGACCAGGTAGATACAGACACACTGACACAATCTTGCGTAAAAGCGCATTTTAAATTCAGGGAATTTAAAATAGCGGAAGTAGCTCGTCGACTGGTAGCTCTGGGAGCTCGTCGACTGGTAGCGTAGCTCGTCGACTGGTAGCTCTGGGAGCTCGTCGACTGGTAGCTTTGGAGCTCTGGGTAGCTCCCCCAGCTGGGTCTAGACTGGGTCTAGGGAGTAAGTAGCTCTGGGAGCTCCCCTTATCATAAGGGTTCCGGTCGCGCGCGCGTCGAAGCTGTGAATGTGAATGTGTGTGTGTGTGTATTGTTTTAATTAACGGAGCAAGCTGAATTTTCACGGTCCAATAAGAGACTGAGCTGCTCCTACTGTGTTTTTCTTTTACTGCTGTTCACTGACGTGCTGGTGAGTTGAGAGAACGGTCGAGTTCCGTCTCGTAAAGTTCACACCGCTTTCGGAACTAGTCCGAAAGTCGAAGGGCGTGTGAGCAACCACTCTCGTCTCTAATACCAGCGAAGGTGATAGCAGCTGTATCGTGTATATATTACTTAAACAAAAATAAGTAAATACATAAATAAGATGGGTAATCAAGCAAGTGAAATTAAAACTCACTCCTGCTGACGAGCAGTGGTGAGAAAAGAAAAGTCCAGGCGCCGGACAAAACAATGTCTGTAAATTGAGAGATTTAAGAAAACAAAATATAAACAGTCAGAAGAACAGAACTCAACTGCCAGTTTAGTAAAACCAGAAGACGAGACACTGTGCAGTGCCCACAATCCTTTTAGTAAACCAACACTCATTCCTGCAGCCGCATCTGCAGCAACACCCATATCAGGAAGAACATAATAATCCCTTATTAAGTGAAAACTAGAGATCACAGTAGTTTGAGGTAGTTTAAAAGGGTTGAAAACAGACCCCACTGAGTAGATATAAATATAAAAAGTACGAAATAAAGATAAACAAAGGGAAAATTACAGTAGAAATTATCTTTAGAGTATTTGAAATTAATAATAGCAAGGATAACAACCTGTAAAGTGATATTAACAATGAAACACAGTTGGCATGATGACCATGCCCACAATGTATAAAATGGATATAAAGCAAATAATTCACACGAAAATATTTTAATAACATAAATAAAGTATATTAAGGCTGTGTCACTGTTCAGCCAAGGACAGTGTGTGAAAAGGTAACTGTCTCCACCTGGGAAAAGGATGATACTGCAGGTCATCTGAAGCCCTTGATGGATACAAAATAAAATATAAATAATATAATAGAACTGCCTGGTCCGCCATGCAACAGAGAGAACAAATGTGACCGCAGATTGGATGAATTCTAAATGATCTGTTTGCTGAATAAGATGATCCTAACTAACAAATTGGCTCAGTAGTAGTATAATGGTACACACTAATAGAATATTATAATATGCTATTGCTGTTATATAAGACAAAGAGGATAATATTAACAATGACATAATATTAATATGAAGAGGCACCTTAGTTGGAGGTGGATAATCATCCATCGGCCGAGAATAATGATGTAGGCTACCTTAAATAGTGGAGCACTATTAAAAACATAAAAATATAAGTAACTTTTAAAGCACTCAGCCTAGAACCATTTGACTGTATCACCTATAAGTCCCTAATTGAGTGTTCATAGATGTGAGGTGTGAAATTAAGATTAGTGTATGTTTGAGTAGCCGAGTAGTCATGTGCCGCCGATTCACACGAGCTTCCTACATTCCACTTCCAGAGTCTTGGCAGTAGTCTGCAAGCTTAAGGTTTGCTGAAACTCAGTGTAATGACATGTGAGATGAAGACAATACAGAGAATAACTAAACTAATGAAGTGCATAGAGGCACTTGACCAGCTTGAAACCTATCATCCTAGAATGACACATTGCTGAGATAGAGCACACCTATAATAACAACCAATAAGCAAAACCCTGTAGACAACAGCTAAAACTACAGGATTGAGAAGCTGAATTAAATATGTAGACACTGCTAAGCTGATGAGCATGTTCCACATGTTCTTTTTCTTTTTTGTTTCTTTTAGAGCAGAAGCTGCTGTAACACACCCAAAGAAAGACTCTAGGTCTGACCAACCGTCTCAGTCGTGGGCAAAAAGATGACAGTCAATAAAATTCTAAAAGATAATTTATTGACGAAAAATATATCAAGAGATAAAAGATAAAACAGTCCAGTGTCCCACTTATGAATTGTATAAAAACACACAGTCCCAAGGCCAGAGCCAGCTATGCCACATGGCCAAGTTGCACTCCACATGTTGCCTTTAACAGGGTTAGAAGTTGTCCTTGGAGACCCACCACCCTGCAAGCATATAGTCGTTCTACCCTGCAACTCTCATCCTCAACATTCCAGCTAGCGCTTTCTCAATCTACTTCTGTCGACCGACTTCCTTTCATGGCTCTACAACATTCGCCCGCTAAGCTATCCATCTGTCTCCCAAAAGTTCAAAGTCATTCACATAAATAAACCGATGATGTCTTGGAATTTAATGAAGCCCTTTTCCCACACCCCTGTTCTTTTCTTAAAGTATTCCCAATACATACATGCGTATGACTTCCCAAGCACTTATATAGTCAGTGGTCAATGCAAGAGCTCGTATCTCAGATAATTCATCAATCCTCTGCTGTGGTTCATTCCTTAATAAAGCAAAAAAATTTTTAAAAGATGTAAGAACAAATACACATTTAAATAAGACCTAGCCCGTTATCGGACATGCTTGATCCAGCTAGCGCGGTACTTAGATGAAAGACAAACGATGAACATTTCAAAGGAATTGATTTGACAATTACTATATCGAGAAGAGCTTAATATGCGTAAAAATTCATATACTTCTACTTACAGTCGCCATAATAAAAACCAGACATGCCTATCACCTTTGAGTATGATATAAGGTTGATGCTACATTCATCGCTGCAGGTCATATTTAAGGCTAAAGCCCACTGCTTGTAAGGAAAAAGCTGACCTGCGTTCGTCAAAAAAGAATAATATCTTCACTGCCCTATGCATAGCCAAGAAAACAGTCCTCATGAACTGGAAAAATAAAAATAATCTTAATTCTAACCAATATAGAAATTATCTATTAGATTACATTAGTCTTGACACAGCCTCTGCCACCCCATTAGATCAATTGCTCTGGGCCCCTTTTATCAGCTCCATCACCTAGTGGGGGTGGGGGGTCATAGTTTGGTCCCGCCTTCACTGTTGTGATTGGTGTGGGGGTAGGGACAGGCTTAGGGCGTCGGGGGGTTCCCCGGAGGCATCTTCCTTGGGGGGCTCAACCCGGGGTAGCGGTCACGCGCATTCCAACCCATTTTGGCTCACCAAAAGAGATGTGGAACCGCTCACACCACAGAGGACAGACTAACCCACTCCCAAACCCAGCTGCCAACTTTCAAACACAATTTAATGGTTCATGGTGACGGGGGCGTTTATTCCCAACGGCCAAAACAGCGTTGCATCTACTCTTTTAGTTCTACCATTTGTTAGCGAAGCTGCATGCTATTTAAAAGGGCCAGAAAGACAGCTTATACTTAACTCCCTGGCAGACTTACTATATAAGAAGGACCAATTGTTTGGGTAGCGGTGAGTCAGGCGAGTCCATTCTGTGTTCTTTTTTGCTGTTGGTGGTCTTTTCTCGTGTGGCGTGCTAACAGACGTGTACTTAGAAATGTTCTTTCTCGTTTTTGCTTCTCTTGGAGTTATTTGTTGGTTTTTTTGGAAAAAAACAAAAATTTAAACGAACTTGTGGATCACATGCTTTACTTGACCACATTGCGCAGCGTGATTAGGGCAATTGATTGAAAAAGGAAAAAAAATGGGCCCTTAAGTGAATTATGAGCTGGTGGAGCTCTGGCAGTAGGGATTGTGTAGCTGAGCCTGCCATAGTTAGAGACAGTGAGATATCATGACCTTGAGCTACTCACCTGTGGCATGAAAACTCCCGTGGAAACAACCCTAAACTTGAAGTTTGAAATGTGTGTGAGATCCGCGCAGTTTACTTTGTTTGGAAAAACATAGAAGAGCGTTTATTCTTAAGAAATTGCCTCTTAAGCTTGAAAAGTGTGGGTGCTGCTTCCGTCTACTGTCTGAGTCTCTGGCCAGAACCAAGACACACAGGACAAGAAAACAATCGAATAGAGCTTATGAAGCATGTCTCGTAGGTTGCATCTATAGAGAAGAGAAAAAAGAAGAAGCTGTATCGTTTAAGGCTGACGTGTTGACAATAGACTAAAACACTAATCCGCAGGTGGCTATCAGGAACAGAGAGGCGAGCAAAGTCACAAACACCAAGGCTGCAGACAGCCACGCAGAAACAGCAGATAACATAGAGACAACGCCTGCTAGAACCGTGGAGAGGAAGGTCACTTCACACGAGATTGTAGGAGTAGGCCACAGAGAAATAATGCAAAACAGTTTTGAGGCAGCCACTTAAGAACTTATTTGACCTTACAGCACAGGCCGAAATTGTGTAGGTTACGCAGTAACCACAGATAGTAAAATAATAGAAGCAAAACCACTTTCTTCTTCATATTCTGCACAGAGCGCTGAGCTGATAGCTGTGATTCGCGCATGTGAAATACACAAAGACAAGCGAATAAACATACATACAGACAGCCAGTATGTTTTCTCTGCTTGCAGTCGTTTGTGCAATAAAAAGGTGTGGAAAACCAGATTGGTACTGTCCATGGCTCTGTACACCAACCGTGATGGAAGAGACACAAGACGGGCGGGCTGCACGTATGCCACTGTCACTGGGCCCCGGTCTGGATTAGGCTGCGACCACCGCCTCTCTTCTCACTGTGCGTACATGCCAATGAATCCTTTTTGCTGAGCTATGAGCGCGAGCCAGAGAACATGCTCTGGCACCCAAAAGACAAAAACATCCTACAATGTGGGTCGAGCGGGGGAGTAGAACACCACATCAGATTTCCCCAGGCTGAGGGATTACCTTGCTCGACCTCTCGACCTAACAATGTAACACTATCCAAAGCAGCAAGCTCACAGCCATCCTCCAGCTGCCTCCCTTCTTCCGCTCCTTCACAACCAACCGAGCAGCGCACCAAATGGCAGTAAGGCCTATAGGACACGTGAGCGAGGTTATCTGTACAACGACACTGGTGAATGACATGAATGTATAGTTGGAGCAACCCCAGCTTGTTGCGCATACATGATCCTCCTCCAAATCTACTGGCTGTCCTCTGCCTCAATTTAGTCCGCCCCCACCCCCCCCTCTGTCCCCTTCTGGCTGCCTCTGCCTCAATTTTATCCCACAACTTAGACATTCACATTATTCACACTCTCATTACACATACATATAGGATCTTGGGGGTGGGCACAATCACGGAGTCCAAATTACCATCAGGGTGTATACCTCACCCCTGACGTCCTTGCCCACCTCTCAATTTTAAATACACTTAGTCATTGAGGGCTAACAGGAGGGACTATGCGCTTACCTGCTGCTCCTTGGCAGGTAGCTCCATGCCCTCCTGGGTTTTAATTGCACCTTAGATCACATATGCATCAACACTACAATGAGCGGGTGGAGGGAGGTTTGGAGTCTTCTCCCACCCCCATTCTCTGCGGCCTGCTGGAGCGGGAGGGCTAGTAGGAGGAGTTGGCCGTCCGGCTGCGGTCTGGGGTGTGGGGCCTCCCTGCTGCTGCGGAGTCGTGGTGGTCTGCCTATAACTGGTGGTTGGTGGAGCCTGCACCATAGCACTGTAAACTTAGCATGTGAGTCGGTGTGTAGAATAACGAAGAATGCGTTACTGTCGCACTGTGCTCTCTCCATCACAGATCAGTCATGAACCACAGATAGGCTACCACACTCGCGTACTGGTTCTGATCAAGGTGCTTCACAATATAGGCCACCCCTACAAGAGTGACGTGCAGAGGCGCAGCTTCACACGGTTGGGAGAAGCGGACCACGGTTCATGGTTTCTCGTGCACCTCTAGCGGAGTGCTGCACCTCTTGCGAAAATGCGGTATACAGTGCGTTCTTATAATGTCTCCACATCGTACGCTACGTGTCGAGGCGAGTAAGTGTAATGACCGATAGTTCGTAGAACTCAGTCGAGCACAGTGGCATCTCATTCGCCCCAACTGGTTGTAGATCCGCCGGTGGATGAGAAGCACAGTCAGGTGTTCTGAATTGGACCGTGGTTGTGAGTACTGATCTCCACTGTGAGCATGGAGTGCCGTATATGTCTCGTTGTCTCTTACCTATGCAGGTTGGGTATCAACTCACACTTTCGTCTGGTGTGGAGCATCTCAGCCTAATCAAAGCTTGCTCGCGCAGCTATCGTCCCCTGACCACTCGCGACGCAGCTTCCCCTGCCTCGTGCTAGGTCTTGTGACTCTCCGTGCTCATGGACCAGGAATAGTCCGGTGTGCTCGTGATATGCACAATGCAGATCAGTGTGATCTAAGGTGACAAAAGGAAAGTACACCAAGTTCCCACATGGCTACTGCCGTCGTTAACTTCTCCGGGTAAAACACCGGCTCGACTGGCACGCTTCTGTATGCGAGTACACTACAGCTCACGCTGAATAATAAAACTGAACTGCTATGCCGTGCTACCCATGTCCGGTGGCGGACTCCCTCAGGTGTCGGTGTGCTGGTGGTTCCTTGTGTCTGGGGGTGGGCGTCCGGGTACACACCGGCTCACTCCTTGGCGGCCGCTTGTCGGGGCCTGGGGCCTGGGGCTCGCTCGGGCCCCCTTTGGAGGTGGGGTGCCCCCGGCCTCTCGGCCTGGGGCTCGGTCACTCAGGCACAGCTGGGGGCCGGCGGAGCTCACGGGCGCGTCACTGCAACTCCCCCTGGCTTCTGCTCCGCGGCTGCTGGGCGAGCCCTCATCTGGGACTCTCCTCAGCTCTTACTGGAACAGTGGCGCGGCTGCCCCTCTGTTGGTCTTCCGTGGTCTCTTGTGTTCTGGGGACCTCTGGATGTCTGGAGTTTTGATCTCCTCCATACCCGCTTCACACCCTGGAGGACGGGGCTGTGGCCCCCCCACACTCCCTAGCAGATCATTACATGGAGAAACCTTTGGAATGCAAGCATGCTGATCCACACAGGTATGCACACAGGTGTAGACATGGGTATTCACAGACGCGGACTAAAGCTTTCTTGGCTGCTGCCTCAAAGCACACTGTGCGCTGTCTATCTTGCGTGCTGCACAATATCGTTTATTATTCAGTAACTATTGATATCTATGACTAGCTAGTTTATTGTGGAATGCAAGCATGCTGATCCACACAGGTATGCACACAGGTGTACACATGGGTATTCACAGACGCGGACTAAAGCTTTCTTGGCTGCTGCCTCAAAGCACACTGTGCGCTGTCTATCTTGCGTGCTGCACAATATCGTTTATTATTCAGTAACTATTGATATCTATGACTAGCTAGTTTATTGTGATGGTGCTTTGTTTTCTCTATTATTATGTTGCTCTTTGTTGTTTGCTGTCTCCTCTGTTTGTTTTTTTTGTTGTTTGTTTGTTTTTGTTTTGTTTTTTTCTCCATACAGGTGACCCAGGAGTTGTTGTTTTTTTTTTTTTTTTTTTTCCCCCCCCTTCTCACCGTCTCTTCTCCCCTTTGGTTTTCTTTCTTTCTCTCCCCCTCTTTCTCTCATTCATTCCCCCTGTCCTATTTCTTAAAAAAAAAAAAAAAAAAAAAAAAAAAAAAAAAAAAAATGACAAAGGATGAACTGAAGCTCTGCCATCACGTAATGTCGCATACTGCTGTTTCTGATGTCATTTAAGAAAAAAAAAAAAAAAAAAAAAAAAAAAAAAAAAAAAACATGCAAAAGCTTAATTAATTTAATACCTGTTCAAATTAATGTTGAGACTAAAACCTGTGGGAATAAGGCTTATTTGCTCCCACTACCAGCGTGCGTAAGGAAAACTGAGATTTTGTGATAGAGATTAAGAGAAGCTAGGTCTGATAAGATCTACCTAGTGAATTTTGATGCAGATTCTTTATTCAGATCGACCTTCTTCTATATTCATCTATAGATGATTAGTACATGATCATAGTTTTATTTTCATGTTATACTCTCACTACTCCCAAGCGCCGACCTATAGTAACAATTATAATTGATCAGTGTAGCACATCGCCATCATATTCTAAACTGAATTCATGCATTATCTCTGACTTACTAGTTGTTACAGTCTATTCAGTAGGCCGGAGATGTTTCAGCATTTGCTGGAGTAATAAAATAGCAAAATTGCTTTGGAGTGTAGCGAAGTGACCTTAATCTTAGCTTGTACCTCATCGAGTCTTTTTAGATCCCTCCATGTGGCATTGGATAATAAATCTTTGGTTCCTGCTATTGATGTGTATATACATGTACTTTCTTATATCCAGGTTATTGCCAGATCAAGGCCGTTGTGAAATCATAGGTAGCACCGACTTATGCATTCTTGTCTACGAATTGCTACTACTCATTACCTATTCATTTTAGCTCGTAGAACCCTGTGAACGAACGCTCTCGCTTCGATGCAGCTACGACAGACATATCTGGAGTATTGCCATTTGTCAGAAGATGATGGTGGGCATTATGTGTCATTGATCTTACGCACAGCAGACTGCAAGTTACAACAGTCAGACACTATGCTGCAACATATGCTCTATTCACTGCATAGAGGAGTTTTAAGGTTGAGGTCGGGGTTGGATTGAAATCGAGAGACACTAGTATGACACTTTATATATCTCAAAACACATAGAAAACTCAAAGAATGAGTGTGATACGAAGTTGATGATGGAAGTACTTTTATGAAGCTCTTTGTCATAATAAAAAAACATTATTAGACGTCTGTTATCAGTGTTTGTCGTAACAATAGATCTCTCATTCTGATTCACAGACATCTGGAGCAGCTACTTTAGCAAGGCTGCTGACTGTACTTGAACAATCTATGCAGCGAGCTGATGCTTCATGTGCGCATGGCTTGACTTGTTACTCATTAGACCGAAGTTATGTTACTCTTCATATAGGTAGACTCATCATGGAGTAGCACTGCGGTCATATTTAGTAGTATGTGAGTATTTTCTTAATTCAGCATCTTTGTAGCTCTCAGCGATGTCTACAGAAAGAATGTATTCATTTACTCAAGAATGATAGCAGGGGTATGGACCAATACTTCTATTGAATGGAATCACTACCTTATGTTGTTGCCGATCGTCTTCTCAAGAAGAACTCTCAGCACTGATCCCTTGTGCTTTGCAATTCTGTTAGAGGAACTTCCAAGATTTAATATAGTCATAGTCGCTATATGTACACCACTCGACTGGTGAGTAATGAAAGCTACATAACTTAGATTTAGTCGATTAAAAATGGTTTTACTTTTGTCAAGTGTTTTTGAATTTTAAGTCGACTCATATTAGATCAAATTGCTCTCTTGAATTTTAAACACTCCATTATAGTTTTATATCTTGGATTTTTTCTACAGTTTGACAACATAAGGTTTCTAGGATAAAGTTCTTATTCATATATTTTTCTTTTATTTTTATATAGATCTATATACATTAAGATTTCTCATCAGTCTGTATTTCTTTCGTTGGATGCATTTTCTTTGATAATTACTGTGTCTAACCTCTTTTAAAGTCTGCGTCTGTCCAACACGCGAGGGCTGATGTGTAATTTGGACACAACAGGAATCATGGCAGCGTTAAACTAAACGCTTTGTTAGTGTTTCTCCCGTCCTGCTGATCATAAGCAGACGTCTGTAAGCTCATCAAAAGGTAAACTTGTGAAAAGGATTACGTTAAACGACTGTTAGAGACTCAAAGACAAACTGATCATTTGTATTGAACACACTGATTAATCACTCAGTGAATCTGCATTCATGTGTTCAGGGAGATGAGCTGAGAGCAGAGGTGTGTGCTGTCACTGAGGGTGGTGCGAACCACGTCACAGGAACACAGCGAGGCATGAGGATCAGAATGATTCCTATTCAAATGCAGTCATTTCAGGACGTTTGACACTCTGCAACAACAACACCTGCAAACATCTGCTGCCTAAGATTTAGCTGTAAATATCCTGAATAAGCATGAAGTTAACACGACGACAACATCAAGGACGCAAGTTTCCCTGTCTCAGAGCTCTGTACAACACCGTGTCCTAAAACATCTGGGACAATACTGTGACTTTTTCTGCTAGGTGTGCTAGCCCTGTGTGCAGAAACAGCTGTGGAGCACCATTGTTGGAGGCTACTTTCTGACTTCGGGCAGGACGGACGATGCCGAGCTGTAAAACCTGACCTGTACCTGAGCTTTGCTTTTGTGCTCTAACGTCTCTTTTTAATGAACTCTTGTGCTCCTCCCACAGACCTGATGCTGCTAACAGCGACAGCTTCATGTCATGAACTAAAACGCTTCATTGAAGATGAGATGAAAATGTGTCTCTCACCTGTGTGAAGAACGGCTCGTAGATCTCCACCCCAGAGTCTGAGCCCTGCGACAGCACCTCCCTGCCTCTCCTCCAGGTGTAGTGGACAGGAGGGTTGGAGTTTGCTACGCAGCGCAGGAAGACTGTCCGCTCAAAGTAGAACTGCTCCTTTGCTTCACCCACACTCTGATGTATCGTTATCACTGGGTCATCCAGGTCTGAGAGAGGTGGAGGAATCAGAGGGAGAGGGGGACGAATCATAGGGAGAGGTGGAGGAGAGGGGGAGGAATGATAGTGAGAGGGGGAGGAGAGGGGGAGGAATGATAGTGAGAGTAGGAGGGGTGGAGGAATCATAGGGAGAGGAGAAGGAGGGG
>NW_024583028.1:141725-143221 GCF_018398535.1 Haplochromis burtoni
GCAGCTCAGTGATGGTGGACACGTCTAATCTCCTCGTGTTCTCCGCACCAGGAGAAGCTTCCAGCCTCAGCAGGCGTCAGCTCGCTGTCCCTTTAAGCATCTCAAACAGAGTGCAGTGGGCACCTGAGTACAGCATGAGCCATCAGAGCCAGAAGGCCACTTCACTTCAGCCCTTTACTGCACACTGGATGTGTTTACTTAGTGGATATATGCAGCCCTGCAGAGGCAGTTTGTTTCCTCCTGTGGAGTCTGAATTTACACCTCCTTCTATTTTCCAAACAGCGGGTCAGTTTTCCTGTGGTTTGGGTAATTACTGCAGAGCCCAGGGCTTTTAAAGTGTGTGGAAACACAGCGAGCTCTCCGATCAGCTGACTGCAGCTGGCCAATTGTGATCCACGGTCATAATGAGTGTGGTTATGAAGTTGCCACGGGCAGAAGGGCTAATGGTTACTAATCCACTTCACACAGAGCAACGTCCAACTCTAAAAAGCAGCCAGTGCCGTTACTCACAGGCCCAAACAATCTGCTGCCACAACATGCTACTCCCACAGCTCAGCCTGTGCAGTGAGGCTGTGCTGGCTGCAGGGTAAGGCGCAGTGAAGGAAACCATTCATCTCTTGCTGCAGTTACCTTTGTGTAAAAGCTTCTGTGCCTCACAGGCAGCACTCAGCTGCGATGCGTCGAGGTACCTCCCTGCAATCCCAGGAAGCTACATGCTCCAGGACATTATGGCTTTTATACAACAAGTATGTTTGTTTCCTTCTTTTTGTTTTGGAGGAAACATTACATGCAACAGCAATGACACCACGATGAAGAGGAAACCTGTTCTGTGAGACACCGTCAGCCTGCTCGCTGTCGCTGAGGGGAGAAACGCCTCCGCTTCGTACGGCACGATTAGCAACAGAAAGCACCAACACAGGTGATGCAGACACATGTAGGTCAGGACTTTGACACCATCAGCAGGAAGATACCGACTAACGCAGACGTTTAATCCTCACGCTGCTCGTACCTGTTGCTCGTGAAGCACTATTATCACTGACCCGTCAGTCACTTGGGTCATCATCACGCACAGACTCACAGCAGCCTTCTCACAGAAACATTTGCACCCATTTCGTCAGCTGAATTCACAAAACGATGAAACAGATAAATGAAAGCGCGCTTGCACAAAAGCAGACAACAGCTCGACACCATGTCAGTGAGCACTGCCGAGAATGTTGGATTTAGGTGGTTAAAGTATTTGACCCTGATTACCGACTCCCGGGGCCCGTTCCCACAGCACAGAGATGGTTGTGTCATACGGAGACAGCACTGCGCCTCTCGTCCAATCGTGGCAACAGCTCCATTTTTTAGCATGACATTAATCCCAAACAAATCAACACTGGATGCCTGCATTAAACACTGCAGTGAAAACAGCCGCGGCAGAAGCAACTTCACTCGTCTGTGAACAGTTTGCTGTGACATCCACTAATGCAGAGAAGGAGTCACGTGACCGTGAC
>NW_024583028.1:145784-158215 GCF_018398535.1 Haplochromis burtoni
GTTCTTCTCCTCCATCATGCTTTTCTCTCCATCCATCCGTCTCCCAGTGACGACTGGTGAGCTCTCCAGAGGAAAGCTAGAACATCTCTGTTGCCCGTGCTGCAGAGGTTCATCATTCCCACCACGTGATACTGGGACACTGCTTTCCATAACTGCGGCTTCAGATCGGTGCTGCGAGGCATTCTGCAGTAAACCGAACTAACCGACATCAGGACCTGAGGCATCGTCACACTTTTTCAGCAACTTAAATGTTTAAGAAAATCACTAAATTAAGGTCCTGAGCGAGCTGTGGGCTCTCCATGATGCAAGCATGTGTTCTTCACTCACAGTGTGTTCATACACCATTCTGCATTTAATCATTAGCTATAATTAACGCAAGGACGTTTGGGTAACAATGTCTCTATTGAGGCCACTAAATGAATCAAACCGAACTGAACCAAGAGCAGAATCAGCATCATGTTTATCTCCCCAGAAGCTGGTTTTACATGTTAATCACTTTCTGGTCCTGTCAGGATTATTGTCAGGCACCTGGACTCCCCTCAGCACTATTCTACTTCCCACAAAGTCCTCTGATGTGTGTGCAGGTTATGAATAAAAGCAACAAAAGAGAGATGGTGCATAGTCTCTCTCACAATGTTTGTCTCAAGTCTTTCTTCCATCCTGAGTGAGTCACACAGCTGCCACTCCATGTTGTTCCTCCCTCCTTTGTGAGCAGACCAAACTGAACCTGCACATGTTCTTGTTGCATTTCCTCCAAAACGGACTTTCTCTTCACTTTCACTCTTCATTTTCAGTTGCATCAGGATGATGTCAGGAAGCAGCCCGTCCCGATGTGAAGGATCCACAAGGTGCACCTGAGTTGCATCACATAGCCCCTTGTTTTTCATAAGTGTGTTTAGCGTCGATCAGATGGACTCACAAAGATTGTTGTGGAGTTGTCTAGTGTAGACGGGTGGCATGGCTGAGGCTGAAAGCTCAGAGTTCTGGAGTATATCACAGAGACGAGTGTAAGAGTGGGTCCTGTGTCAGACACAGCTGTGTGGAGTCATGCTAGCACAAAGTGATTGTTGAGAAAAACTTTTGTGTGAAAAGGAGAGGCCCGTCTTCATCACTCTGACGCCCTGGTCCATCGTAGATTTGCAGCTGAAACCCAGTCATTAATGTTTTGGCCATAACTGATGATACGTGACTGTTAAGTCCACCCTTTGCCTTACGAGCCAGGTTTGCCCTGGGCTCTGTGGCTAACATCTGCAGGAGGATCTATTCTCCGTCAGAGGTTTATTTGTTGGAAACTTAAGAAAAGCTTGTGGAGTGATTGGGGCTCTTGTATATTTTTGCAAGTTCTGAAGCAGTTGAGTATTGAACATGGTTTGCATGTATCATGGACAGGGTCAGGGTGTACTGGACCAGAACTGAGTCAGGACTGGGAGGATGGGCTGCCATGGCTCTGGCAGTCAGTTGGGAACTGCAACTCTTGACCACAGAAAGCCAGTTGTGTCATGTTTGTTGCAGCTGTACTGCTGTCACGATGCAGCTGGAACTGCTGAGCTGTGTAGCGGACTCTTGTATATATTAGCGCTGCTCTTTGGCAGCGGCCAGTTTGGGGCATGCTATGGCGAAACATGGCTTACAAGATGTCCGGGATTCAGATGACCTGTTTTATGAGCTGAAAATCTGATAAAACTAATATTTTTAAACTGGTTCAGTCAAAGTAAACAACGTCCTTTCCTTTGCTCTGAGGATGGGATTTAGTTTGTGTGCAAATGTGAGTTGTTGTTGACGGGGTAAAGGCAGGTCCCACTCTTACTGTGTGCACATGAGATCTCTGCACTCATTGCTCCATCTGGACTACATGAATATACAGGTGTAACATAGTCATGGTTGGAAAGGTGTTCAGCATGTTTGGATGATTTGGTAGCTTGTACCAAGTACAGGATGTGCATATTCAGCACATTATGACCTGTTTGATTGTTTGGCTGGAACACGTTTTACTGTCAGTGTGGTTAAATGTGACTTTGTAAAGGCAACAGTGATGTATCACAGCACAGTGCTGGGACAGGAGTATCAGTATTCTTCCCACCAAGAAGGACTTGATGTGGTTCTTTTGCTGCAACGTTTGTACAAACGTCTCCTCTGTGGTTTCATAACTGACTGCAGAGTTTGTGTGGTCCTCTGAGGGAGCTTCATACTGTAAGCAATCTGTTGTGTCCACTTCCTGTTCTGGCTTCTGTCTGGATCAGCGCTTCACGCTCCAGGTGGATGTTCATGCAGTTCTGCTACAGGAGGACGGCACTAATGAACCAGTTTACTTCCTATGAGCTTAACTGTGATCAACCAGGAAGCCTCGCCTCTGATTCGGGCTCTGCACCCCTCTGAAGCACGTGCTGGTATTAGAGGTGGTTTACAAAGACCATAACCCTGTGACCTCTGAGAACTCAGTGAGGTCACTGTTGCTGCATGTTAGATATTTAAATGGTAAAGATAACACTGTGACAGACCCACAGTCCCACTGTGGGAAGTGTTTACCAACTTCAGGGGCATGTTCTCATTAATGTCTTTTTTCAGTCCCCCTGATGTTGTATATGACTTACTGACTACCTGTTTGTGGCAGCAGGTGAGACAAACCCTAACCCGTGCTCTACACCTTTGCTTGTGTTCCAGCTTCTTGGTGGGTGGAGGCTCGTCAGCACCAGCAGGGAACATCTGGGCCTTGTGTTCCCAGACTATATATTTTGTCTCACCTTTGTTAAACATATTAACAACACAAACACCTTGCCCAGGGACATTTTGCAGCCAGAGATTGAAGCACCAACCTTCTGATTTGTAGGTGACCTGTTCAATCTCCTGAGCTCCAGCTACTGGTTATTATCATTTATATTTTCAGGGAATTTCATTACTGTGTGTTAGATTGGTTACATATAGATTCCTTATTTACCCCTCCTCTGTCTCCTCTGGGTCTAAGCTGGATTAAACATCTATACATTGAGTTGATAAGCAGATTTCCCACGTGCTGATTGCTCCACTGCCAGCTGGACTGAAACTGACTTTGTATTGCTTGTTAGTGCAGACCGACAGTTAACAGTCTCAAAACAGTGAATACATGGTCTAAAAATACTCTGTCCATAGATGCTGGGTCAGAGTGACGGCACAGTCTAGTTACTATTGCTGTAGTCACATAACTGACAGCAACCTGTTACTATCCTCACAGACAGATGTTATAGCTTCATCGATCATTTCCTCATCTGCGTCTGGAACATGGGTGCAGCAGACAGTCAGAGACCTACCTATCCTCTGTGGGGTACACTAAGAGACACACTCTCATGCACTGAACGGATAATTGGAGGTGAGCTTCCCTCCCTCCAAGACATCTACAGGAAGCGCTGCCTGAGGAAAGCGGGGAGGATCATCAAGGACTCCAGTCACCCCAGCCATAAACTGTTCAGACTGCTTCCATCAGGAAGGAGGTTCTGCAGCATCCGGTCCCGTACCAGCAGACTGAGAGACAGCTTCTTCCACCAGGCCATCAGACTGCTGAACACGTCATAGACACCTCAGCTTCACTACTGGAACTTTCAACATTATGCACTCCATACTGTACTAGTAAGCCACTTGTTTTGCACATTATTATTATTTGACTCTATATAGTAATATGTATTATAAAGACTTTTCAGGGCTTATATTATAGGCTTGAGATTTGTCCTTTTAACTTATATATCTTATTTAATTTGTAAAATATGTGTACACACACACACACACACACACACACACACACACACACACACACACACAGACACACACACTTAGACAACACACAACAACCACAACACACACACACAAACACTAGATATTTAGTATACACATCCAGAAATGCATATACTATTATATATTGTACATATATTTATTAGTTTCAGATGTAGCCATTCTTGTATTTTGCTTGTTTACATTATTGTATTTTGCACAACTCTGTTGCTTGTGAAGCTCGCACACAAGAATTTCACTCACATGTGCTGTACCAATGTACCTGCACATGTGATGTGACAATAAAAGTGATTTGATTTGATTTTGACACATTTATGCATCTCTGCACGTCTGGTTTTAGCAACATGTTCAAAAATCCTTCTGTTCGAGAGGCGAGAAAACTCACACCCCAATTCAGATCAATGGAAACCCTGTGGAGAAAGTCTCTAATTTTAAATACCTCGGTGTTTATATCAACGAGGACCTTAATTGGAACACACATACGGACTTCCTCATCAGCAAAGGCAGACAGCGCCTCTATCATCTGAGGCGTTTAAAGAGGTTTAAGATCTCCAAGAACATCCAGAGGAGATTCTACACCGGGGTCATTGAGAGCATCCTGTGTAATAACATCACGGTGTGGTACGGGAACTGCACAGTACAGCAACAGAAAGCCCTGCAGAGGGTCGTGCGCACAGCTGAACGCACTATGGGAACATCTTTACCAACACTGCAGGACATCTACGCTGAAAGGTGCAGATCCCGGGCCATCAGGATCACTAACGACTCCAGCCATCCCGCTTACAAACTGTTCAGGCCACTGAGGTCAGGGAAACGCCTCTGTAGCCTGAAAACAAGAACTGAAAGGTTCAGGAGGAGTTTTTACCCACAAACAGTGAGACTCCTCAATCAAAACACAAATCGGACAACATGATGGACAATTCCATACACAGTATATAATTTTCCTTTGAGTTTTATCCTTATTTTTATTTGTATTTTATCATATACATCTGTATTTATGTAAATACGTACACTATAGCTCTTAACTATTACAGCGTAATATTTTGCACGATATTATACATTTTTATACTTTTATATAGATATTTTTTATTATAAGTTTAGTAAGATGCACAGTGGGGGGGGGAGTACTTTTTAGCCGGAAAAAACATTTCACTGTGTGTTGTACTAGTTATAACTACATGTGACAAATAAATAAAGAATTGAAATTGAATTGTTTCGGTGCAGGTTTAGCAGCTCACTCCCTAAATTGAAATCCTAGTTCAGCGTGTGCACCGTGACGTAGTTTCTGCTCGGGGCAGTTCAAGGGTTTTGTACTGCACTGGTGGCACTAAGCTTATTCTCTGTTATCCACCTCCAGTCTGAACATGTGGAAGCTATGTTGCCTTCTTAACAGAACTATAACATGTCCTCTGCAACTGCTGTTTTCTCCTGAGGTTGAATATCTTCAGGCTACCAACCTGTAATATTTCCTGCCTTGAAAAATTAGTCTCTGCATCCAACTGTGTATAAGATGCTGTCGAAAGACCTGCTTTGTGAAGAATAGCCAAACCGAGTGAAAGGCTAGTGGACGTCAGTGCGTTCCTGCCCAGGTCCGTCTGCTGTGCTCCCAGTTAAACACACGGGAGTTGTTAACCCAGTCTGGTTTTGCCTGAAGATACAGAAGAGCATTTCAGTGAAACTGCCCCAGAGTCAATATAGTGTTTGTTCCGCCCCTCGTCCACAGTGATTGGACGACTGGGTAAAGTTACAGATGTAGGTGACATGTTTAACCCAAAGTTTAACCTTTGACCTTCAGCAACCAAAAACAAAAGCATGTAGTCTTCAAACAGCTGGGAAAGAGTAACCGCCTCAGGGGACAGTGTTAGCTTGTATGCATGTGACAGTGGGAACATCAGTGGATATCATCCATCTTCAGATTACTTCAGACGACAGAGAAAGTTTGGGATATTTGCATTTTCAAAGTTTCTGGGGAACCGAGACGACAAATCTGTGGATTCCTCTACATCAGAGCCATTTCTCTGACACACTGTACTTACTGCATCGCACAGTTTACTAGCTTGGCATATTTAGTGTTTGAACGCCTGGACCTACTGACCATCAGCTGCACCACATGGTAGTATGCATATACTATTATATATTGTACATATATTTATTAGTTTCAGATGTAGCCATTCTTGTATTTTGCACAACTCTGTTGCTTGTGAAGCTCGCACACAAGAATTTCACTCACATGTGCTGTACCAATGTACCTGCACATGTGATGTGACAATAAAAGTGATTTGATTTGATTTGATGTTAAGCTCGTTAAAATGCTTTTAAAATCAGAGCGTCTGCAGTTCCTGTCGTAACTTTGCAAAGTGGAGCCAGAAGGGAGACGAAAGGTGTTGAGGAAAAACGAGTGTGCAGAAGAAAAAAAGTTCTGCGCACTGAAAGACACAGAGAGAGACAGTGACAGTGGTGTGTGTGTGTGTGCTTTGGTGTGTGTGTGTGTGTGTGTGTGTGTGTGTGTGTCTGTCTCTGTTGCCAGGCCTGTAACTGACAGCAGAGAGAGACGGACTAAAGAGGAGAGCGCAGGAAGTGAAGAACGGGGGTAAGAGAGAGGACAGAGAGAGGTGGGGAGTCACTCCAACAGCTGATTGCTGCTGATAATGTCCACACCAACACTGGACATGAGGTGGAGATGCAGTGAGATGCAGTGATGACATGGCAACAGAGGAAAGTAGAGGAGATGATTAACAAAACGAAGAAGGAAGAAGACATCTGAGAGGAAACGAGCACAAGGAATGAAGGAAAGACAAAAGGAGACAAAAATGAGGACAGGTTACAAGAGAGGAGACAAAGAAAGGGTGGAGGGAGGAACAGTTGGGGAACTTAACTGAGCTGTTAATGAGCTATGAACAGAGCGGACCGTCTACTAACTGCAAGTTTGATCTCTGCCTTACTCCGGATGGTGGGAGGAGCATTGGAGTGAGTGAACGTTAGGCACGTCAGCATAGTAAGAAGGCCTGAATGGGCCCCGAGTGAGAGTCTGAGAGCTCAGACTGAGCAGAAATGTGAAGAACAGCCTGTTTGGACTTTAAGCCTTTATTTGGCTGCACTTCACACCAACAAGCTTAGAACTGCAAAAAGCTCCACTTCCAGTACACCAGAATAAGAAGCTGGTGCAGTGCAGCATTTGGTGCTAACAGGAAGTGACAAACTTCAATTTCAGCAGTAATGCAGCCGTGTCTGCTCTGGCATTTGCTCCAACCTCGCTGCATGTATAAGAGCAGTAGCAGGGTGGTGTTCCCCTCCATCAGTGTTACTGCATCAGTGGGGTTTTAGGGACGCAGCTGATTTCTTTTCCTCTAAAAGCCAAAAGCAACACTTATCACTAATCCAGTCACCAAAATTCATTTGTGCTATTACTGACAAACATTTAAAATGATTTATGGAGTCAGTGCGACCACAGCGACAGACTGATGGGAAACACACCGGGCTGAAACAGGCTGAACTACATCAGCCTTTGAGTCGTGCAAAAGGTTTCACCTTGGGAAGCCTGAAGTAGCTGCTAAATGATGCAGACATAACGGCCTCTGGTTGTGACATGTGGTTCAGGCGCAGGGTTCATAACGCACCAACAGCAAACTGCACTTAAAGTTGCAGGAGACAACTTTAAGACTTTTCACACTTAGCGAGGGTAAGTGGGATTACTGCCACTGTCACAGCGACCTCATCGCGTTAGCACAGACTCAAACCATCAGCATCACAAAGCAAAGAAAGGAAGGGAAGGGCCGATGAGGGGAAGGAACCAGCTTAAAGAATGTAATGTAAAGTTATGACAAGAGCCACAGTTCTTTACTAGGTTAGAAGATGAAAGATTTATACCAGTGAACATTTGCTCTGACCACCCTGAGAAATGCCCAGTTTGAGCCAATGACAGCACTTCATGGTGGGAGAAAACAACTCCTGAGAAAAATCACGTGAGAGAAGTGCTTTGACCAAAACACAGTGGAAGTGTTGGTCCAAACAGGGGACGTCCCGTCCTACTGTCTCTGTGAGACACAAGATCTGTGACGAGGTTACAGAGACATCCTGCAGCAGTTCCCAGCCAACAGCAACGGCAGCACCTCCTTCTCTACTCTTTGATATTGTTGAAGAGTTCCTGTCTCCAGACTGTTGATGTTATACACATGCAAAGCTGCTGCTGATGCCTCAGAACTGAGGTTTGCAGCAAAATCAAGAGATCCAGACAGAGGCGTTGATCCATCACTATAATGTAATGCTGTTGAAGTCTGCTTAAACACGCTGCTGCAGCAGGTCCAGTCCGTGTCTCTGAAGGGCTCAGCAGAGCTTATTCAACAAGTCACAACACAGTGGTTTCATTTACTATTGTTATTATGAAGGTTAAGTTTGAACAGCACATCGAATTCTGTCTTCTGTCCTAAATTAAGATTTTCTGGAAGATGCAGACACAGGCATTGGCAAACAGAACAGGATGGTGAAAATGAGGCTGATGGGAAATCAGAGCCAAGCACACATGATTATTCTATCGCCCGACATCATGCGATCAACTTCACAATGTCAGATTAGTGCAAGAAAGACCTTTCCCAGTGCAGACACAGTAGATTTGCTTATTCTGGAAGACGCCAGGCGTTGGCAAAGCGAAGAGGACTGTGGGAAATCCGACTGTAGGGCTGTTCCAGTGGAAGATCCCGACTCGGAAAGAACAAGCAGCAGCACTCCTGTTCTCCTACACATGAATGTAACAGGGCTACAGTGACTCATCAGGTGAGTTGGTTACAAAAAGCAAAGCTTTTGCTTTGATGCTTCGTTTGAAGAAACTCTACAGAGCTCACCACGTTAGCGCAACATTTGTGACTAAAAAGCGTGCGACATGAAAGCCAAGCAGACTCCAGTTTGCAACAGACACCAACAACAACAGAGCAGATGCTGCCCTAGCTTAACATGGAGTCTGTCTGCACACTAACGCAAAAGGCAAAGAGGCGGAGTCATTACCGTGAGCCCACGTGTAGCTCCTCCCATCCACCATCGATAGTTTCACTCAACAAAAAATCTCCATTAAACTGTGGGCAGCTGTGGCTACACCTGCAGCTGCCTCCACCCGTGTGAATGTGAGAGTGAATGAATAGTGGAATAGTACAGCGCTGTATAAATGCAACCCATTATTATTATTATTTTTGCATTTAAGACAATATTTTCTTCACAAACTCTGATAAAATCTCACATAAACACCATGAGAGGGCAGTTAGTGTACGCACTGAAAGTACTAAAACCACCGAGCCGCTCATTTTACAATCCTCTGTTGTTGCTCTTTTGAACATTACTGTTGGTCTTTAATGAGACAGAAGCTCTTCTTATCCGATTCATCGATGGATTAATGAAATATACTGATTATTGCAGGGCGTTTGCACTGGTTCAGGGTTATTACAGCAGAGTAAAGCAATGGGCGCTCAGCAGAGTGTTGGGACTCCTCCAGGTGACGACCTCCTGAAGCTGGTTGTACAAAGCTGCAGACAGCATGAAGTCATAGCTCTGAGACAGTCACTGCTGCTCCTCTGATCACAGTCAATCCTTGAAAGAGTCATAGCTGTTCACTGCTAAGCTACAGTGTGTAGTGTGAGTCTGTGAGACGTAGCATCAGCAAGTCATGGATTGAAAGGCCTTTACGATCAATAACATAAAGCTGTGTGGAATAAAAGCTGCGCTTACTAAAAGTCTCCTAGAGATCCTTTTCCTTTCTTCTCCTTGTGCCGTTCTCCTCGTCTTCACTCTTGGTAAATGTCTTCATTCACAGACAGCAGTGGCTCTTCTCTGCCTCACGGGGTTTCTTGCTCTTCTTCCTCGTCGCTGTGTGATTGCCGTCTTTTCTGAAACTCAAAGGCTCCACAGTAGCTCCACTCAGCGGGGGCTCTGGCACTTCAGCAGGCCGCTGAGGATAACGGGAGGCTTTTGTTACTGACTGCTGCGACGAATCAACACGGGTGCAGAGTGGAATAGTGTGAATGTAAACTCCACTCTGTTCACTCAGTCTTTGCCACTTCATGACCTGTTTTCTTCCACTGACTGGCACACAAAGTCAAAGTGTTCCCAGTATACCCAGCATGTTGTTACCTGTGGTCGGGGGTGTCCAGTCACCAAACACTGCAGCTCTAGAGTCTCTCCCTCTTTGATAGTGTACACCCTCTCACTGTAGCGCTCCTCCTCCACATTACAGGCCTGACCAGAGTGCACGATTCGCACTGTAGGGGGCGCTGTGAACAACAACACAAATACAAAAGGTTAATATACAAGAGTCGTCTCTGAAAACACATCTAGTGTGTGTGTGTGTGTGAGATGTTTGGATCCATCCACCTGAGCTCATGTGACCTCCTGCCTCCTCCTGTCATTATCACTCTGTCCACATGATGGCACTGCAGCAACCAAATATGCTGCTGCACAAGCCAGCTACACACACTTGTTCATGGACTGCGTATGAGGTGTGTGGTTGGTGGAGCCAGACAAGCTGGTCCGAGTATTTCAGAAACTAAATCTACTGGATTCCCAAAAAGAGAAAACATCCACCGCTCTGGGCAGAAGTGTCGGAACGAGACAGAAGGAGAGCACAGCTGGAGGAAATCAGAACTGACAGACAGAGAAGCAAAGCAGGATTTACTCAGGTGAGACACAGACCTTCAAAGTAAAACAGGAAGTATAACACTGAGACGCGGACTAGACACGGTGGAGACAGAGCAGCTAAGAAACACAGAGACATAAACCAGAGAACTCTATAAGAACCAAAAGCCTAGAGATGATAAGTAACACACAGAGGGAAATACCAGGCACATAACACACAAACTAGACTCAAGGGAGTAACTAAAGACCAACAATGAGAACATAACTCACAATACAAAGTGACAAAAAGCACAGGAAACTCAAAACACAAATATTGTTGCTGACCACGCCCATCCATTTATGACCAAAGTGTTCCCACGTAGCACGACAACGTGTCAGAATCGTCTTAGGCTAGTGGAATAGTAGATCATGGATGTGCTGAACAACACGCATGATACTTTTCATGTGAGTGTGGACCAACATGTCTGTGCAGTGATGTCGCAGTCAAAGCACGACTTCCATGCTGCAGCAGCAGGTGAGGGTAGAAATGATACCGAGGATAAACTATGGACACAAAGTTTCAATATTTATTTTAAACATTTAAATGCTACGGGAATATCATTACGATTTATTTCATAACTTGTGCCAACATGTGCATCAGTCTGAATGAGTCTTTATCAGTGGGCAGCTGGTGTATTATGGTTCCTATAGAGCAGGAAGGTTGCTCAGCACAAATAGTTAACTGGGGATTTTTATAACATGTAGACAACAATGGATGCAATTTCTGACAATTTATCACAATTAACTGCATGTAACTGCCTCTTAATTCAATAGCAGCTTTTGTCTCATGACAACGTTTATGGTAAACTTTAGTCCCACTTTGCAGCACAAAATATCTCTGAATAAAGATATTGAAAGTTCAACTTAAGGTTTAACTTAAGGTTTAAGGTTTAAAGTTTGGTATTTGAATAATCGAGTTTTTTCCTCCTGTACAACTTTAACCATGAAGATTACAGATTTGCATTTGCACACAGGACCAGCAGTCCATGCACATTGTGCACTTGTGCAGAGCTCTCCAGGTCAAGTCTCATTTTTAAAAGGTAAAAACAAAGCAATTAAAGGAAAGTAGAGATCAAGCAAACAGTGGAGCAATCTGCTAGTATTTACAATATAAAAAAGATGTATTTATATATATACAAAAACACTGGACAGGGTGGTGATACAAGTACTTACTGGTGGGAGTTCAAATAGTATATTATATGTAAATAGTGTAATAGTATTGCACACAGTGAAGGAGAGCTGTTGTGCTCAGTCCCAGCTCCATACGTATGATGGACTTCACAGTTCATGATTCACAGATATAAAAGTCCTTATCTTATACAGGGGCTGCCCCTCAATGCATCCCCTGTCTAACAAACGCCTTTGTAACTCCTCCCCACTGACTTCTTTCCTCTGATTGGCTGCCTCATTATCACAAGGTTCAAAGAAGAGGTGAGAGCCACCTGTGCTCACAGGCAGACGACCATTTCAGGAAGAATTTCTGTAAATGGCATCACACAGATCCAAGAGCAGAAAAAATGGCTGAAACAGAGTTTTTACAACAAGGTGGATCCTGAGCTTTAGCTCGTTCACCCACGTAGTAGACAGGTCTCTCAAGCTGGCACTTCTGACTGACTGGTGTCATGGCAGAGTGTCTGTCAACCAGATGCAGGTCTGGCAATGATGGCACTGTTTGTGTTGCTATTTTCCTGTTTTAGTTAGAAGACCCAAATGCCATGTTGCAATGCTATACTGCTATGGTAGCGTTTCAAATGCAGGTTTGAAAGGTTTGTGACTGTACACTTTATCCAAAATCTAGTGAGGATTCACTCATGTTTACCACTGGGTGGCTGTAGCTCAGGAGGTAGAGCGGGTCACCTCAGAGGGTTAGTGGTTCGATCCCTGGCCCCTCCAGTCTGCATGTCAGGAGTGTGAATATGTATGAATGTAGTTAAGAAGCACTCAGTTTAGAGAAAATGTGGCATGTTGTATAGAGCACTTTGAGTAACCTGGGAGACTAAAAAAATGCTGTTCACTGT
>NW_024583028.1:183518-186550 GCF_018398535.1 Haplochromis burtoni
ATATTTAAAAAAGAACTGAGGATGTTTCACGTGTACGTGGCTGAAGTGTTATGTAGATTCATATTAGTACTGAAGAGTCGTTTCAAACAGCATATACAGTACAGATACGGTAACAAAAAAGGCCTGAGAAGCGTGTGATGTGGTTCAATATCTGTAGGAGGTTTGTCGATCAGCTAATGCCACCTCTGTCTCCAGGCTCGTCAGCCACTGGCAGCCTGCCTCACATGCTGGTGGAAATGCTGGTTATTAAAAGTAAAGCAAAGTGACAGTTTCCTGAGCTGCAAAATGAAGCTAAAGGTGAAGTACGAAAACATGCAGTTCCTCTAATGACCACTGGAGGCTTGCTCCAAACCAAATCGACCCCCACAGACTACGCAGAAATGTTTTCAGTTTTAAGAGTTACGGATTAGAATATCTTATTAATTCCTGCATGGTGTGGTTACAGTTTCTCTACGGCAATAACAGACTGAACTAAATCAATGAATACAACATATTACAAACAAACAGAACTGAAGAAGCTTCTCGAATGAGAGGCGCAACTTAACCAAGTCCAGACGCTTTTCTTTCCAAGCTCCTTAGACTACGATGACCTGGATGACTGAGAACAGACAATAAAGTTACCAAATATAAGAATTAGCTCTAATATATCTACGAATAGCAAGATGATAAATATCCAGAGTATTACAGAGGTTAGATAAATATGAGTGAGATTTTAAACTGTCAAACGTTGTGTCTGTTGTTCGTCTGTAGAGGACGTGTAACTGCTGCACTGTGTGCTGTGCATCAGATGGAGGAGTTGTGCAGCGATAACCAGGAATGATTTCCTGTGTCGGTCAGTGGTGCATTATGGGTAATCTCAGTCTCTCACTGTGACTGGCCAGCACGTCACAGAGTGTGTGGGAGGTGTTGCCTGACAGAGTCCAGCTTCATCCACACAGCTTTACTGTCCCTGTGATCAGTTTGAGTCTGTTGGCGCCTGCGACCCTCAGCCTGCTGTCCCAGCATGCAACAGCACAGAGGATAGCATCTTATGTGTTTGTTTTAAATTACTTACAAAACACAATGTCGCGGGATTTTAACATTTAAATAATGTTGGACAGAAAGTCGCTCATGTCCTCTAGACAACGGATAATCACAGATTTATTGTTGGGAGGAAACGTCTGCAGCGTCAGGCTGTTTCAAGTGTTTACACTTCGTTCGGTTTAGGTTTGCATTTTAGGCAAAGTGCCTTGAAATCTATCTGTCACATAAGTGTGTGGTTGTGTGTTGAACGGTCCTGCTGCAGTAACTGAAGGTGTAACCAAAGATGTTTCACAAACACACAGATTCTGTGTAGATTGCTGAGCAGTGTGAGGCTGCACTTGTATGAAGACGTACGTGGCCAGGAGAGCGTACCAGGTCCAGACTTATGTTGTGTGGTTTGGGAACAAATCAGGTTCAGTGCAGGGAGAAGACAGTCCTCACAAAGGTTTCATTAGAAACACACAGACTGAAAACCCACCTCCTCCAAACTCAACTAAACTCCACAATGATCAGTCAGTGCTGGGGATGAACACAACAGGTATCTGTACCAGATCTTCACTCCTCAGTCTGATTATGTATAGCTGTGTCCAGGCTAGCTTTAGCATTGGACCCACTGCACCGACATATTTCCAGCAGTCAGAAACTGATGTCGGTCCCACTTTACAGAAGGTGGTTTCAGTCGAGCAGCAGAGTCGAGCAGCAGAGTCGAGCAGCAGAGTCGAGCAGCAGATACTCAAAAGCTAATTAATGAGCAATTATTTTAGACATTGTCTGAAAAACATCAAATATATCTATATTTACATATATAAATATTGCGAGTATAGTGTGAGTGCCTCAGAAAACACTTACATCCTTCAGCTTTTTTAGAGATGACTTGACAGCGCTCGTAAAATGCTAGCACTCTGCTAATGCTCGCTGATTGGTCGGTTAAGACGTTTGTTATGTTTCCCACAAACACTTCGTGTGGGATCAGGAGTCCGGACAGCGGTCGTTCTCCAGTATTTGGATGTTCTTCGATAAAATGTTCTTTTATTTATGTTTTGGTTGTTTAAAGGTGGTTGGCTAACAAAGGTGCGTAACTGGGGACATTACACACCACAACGCACCAAAACACACAACAAACAAACAAAGAAACATTTTCAGACCAGAGAGAGTAACAAACGATTCTCGTAATCATCATCTGCTCATACAGGATGCTACTCACTAAATTAAAGCCTCTTTATGTTCAACCCGGCCGATTGATTTTTGATCTCAGTTATGATTAAGAATCGTGATTGTCAGGAAAATGACACCTTGTACCAGCTTCAGTTGAATTTGATCTGCATTAAAATAACATACGTATAGAAAGCCTGAAAACCGACTAGACCCACTCCCACCCACGACACACATACTCATTGTAAAATCTTCATATTTGCTCAACTCAGACGATAAAAGGCAACAAAAAGTGTTCAGTCTGATGACTCGGTGTGCTTTTATGTTGTGCTCAGTCCTGCACATGGATCTGGACTCAGATTCTCCAGACTGTGTGAGTAAGTGTGGCGCCTGCAGTGAGCGGAGCGGCCTCCAGGAGGCGCCGTCGGCTCCTCAACCTGTGGTTTGGAGTCGTTGAGTGAAAGGCTGCCAAACGCAGAGCGAGTGTGCGGCAGACTGGCTGTTTGTGTTTGACCTTTTCCATCCAAATGAGCTTTAACTTCATTGTGCTGAGGAGAGTTTATGAGGCAGAAAATGAGCCCATATGGCTGTGAAATCAGATCAGTGTCACCAACAACAGATCAAACAACACATCTGACTGCCAGCAAGCACAGCAACAACAACACCGACTGACTGCAGGCTGAGCCGCCATCGAAGGATGACAGCGGCTGACTCATCGGACGAACCGAGGTTCACACTTGCAGCTTCAGTGTCATCAGGCAGGTCCTGGACTAACGCTGGGGTCTGAGAGCTGCTCCTTCTAGCCAGTGATGCTGTCACTGTTCAAAGACGTAAATCTGGCAGTTCACCCTCTGAAG
>NW_024583028.1:186570-190196 GCF_018398535.1 Haplochromis burtoni
TAAGTGTGGCGCCTGCAGTGAGCGGAGCGGCCTCCAGGAGGCGCCGTCGGCTCCTCAACCTGTGGTTTGGAGTCGTTGAGTGAAAGGCTGCCAAACGCAGAGCGAGTGTGCGGCAGACTGGCTGTTTGTGTTTGACCTTTTCCATCCAAATGAGCTTTAACTTCATTGTGCTGAGGAGAGTTTACGAGGCAGAAAATGAGCCCATATGGCTGTGAAATCAGATCAGTGTCACCAACAACAGATCAAACAACACATCTGACTGCCAGCGAGCACAGCAACAACAACACCGACTGACTGCAGGCTGAGCCGCCATCGAAGGATGACAGCGGCTGACTCATCGGACGAACCGAGGTTCACACTTGCAGCTTCAGTGTCATCAGGCAGGTCCTGGACTAACGCTGGGGTCTGAGAGCTGCTCCTTCTAGCCAGTGATGCTGTCACTGTTCAAAGAGTTTAATCTGGCAGTTCACCCTCTGAAGGAAACTGAAGTTTTAATCAATATTACAAAGATTTTCCAGCATATTTGGAATTTCTAAGGCACTGGGAGAGAATGTACTCTCAAAGGGGAAAATTCAATTATCCAATTACATTTGATTTCTATTGGACCGAATCACAACAAGCTGCTTTATGTTGTAAAGAAGAGAACAGTGAGCAGGTAAGATCTTTGCTGTGTTTTGGTTGAAACTCTGCGTACAAGGCTCGCCCACATGCACACATGTCCAGGTTGACTCTGATCCATAAAGGCCCACCGTGTGCATTTGTGAGTATTTACCACACGGCCCGTTCTAAGGTTCATTTTTGAGCACCTGACGGCTCTTTTTAGCCTCTCGTCTGTAAACACTCTGCATACTATTTCACGTGAGTCCGTTTATTTTGAAAAATCTCAGCAGGATCTTCAGCTTTATTGTGAAAGGTTTATGTGGAAAATAAACAAGCGGACGGCGGAGCCAGACGATTGCTGTTGCGAACGACAACGCACAAAAACAGTCGCTTGTGCGTCCGTAGTGTGGTTATGTTAAATGTAAGAGAAAGAGAGAGGTTTAAGAACTTCTACAGTGACATCAAAGCCATGAACGAATATTGCCGTAAACAGTTTGTTTTGCGACACCACAAAACAAACGACAGCGTAAAATGAACCGATAGACGCTTTTATATCGTGACCCGATATGCATGGTTATATCGAACAGCCCTACATCCAAGTTTCATAAATGTTTTTCTCCTCACAGGATTTTTGGCTTTTGTGCTCACGTTCTTCTTATAAATGAGATCCAACCCACAAAGCAGAGGTCCAGCTAGCTAAGCTGGCAGCCTTTACATGCTGTAAGCTCTGCTCAGGACATCAGCAGCAGTAGCTGAGCCCGTGAACAAACAGCAGCTGCTGCAGGGGGAAGTCCAGCTGCCACTGTGTTTCAGACAGATTCTACTAACTGTACACACGTCCTTCAGTTTTCATCATTTGGTCTGTTTCAAGCTAAAAGCAACAATTTGTTGTTGTTAGCACCGTGTGTCAGTGTGACCGTGTGTGAAAGCTGATGTGTTCAGTGCACACTTAGATGGTTGAAACTGAACAAACGCTACAGCCGTTACAGCCGTGGTGTCATTTTTAAAACAACCATACCCACTAAAGGGCAGCACGGTGTCCAAAGACATGCACTTGTCCGTGGGTGCGAATGCGACCTGTCCAGGGTGGACCCCGCCTCTCGCCCTGTGACAGCTGGGATAGGCTCCAGTGCCCCCCTGACCCAGAAAAGGATCAGCGGAAGCGAATGGATGGACATCAAATAAATCCACAGTTTAAAAAGCTCATAAATATTTATCTCATAAAAAAGAAAAGGTCAGTGCAGGGGGATCAGTGAACTAGGAGGGTCATGCTGTTTGGATCCCGCACACATCCATCTGCTCAGAAGCGCTAAACTCACACTGCAATACACGTACAAAGCACCTGTGACAGGAAGATATACATCCCAAAGGCATGTGGTGAAACAAACACGTGACTTCAGCAGGAAATTTCAAGTATACAACAAACATTCAGTTTACCTGCTGCAGCTGCAAACGATGGTCGTGGAACACAGCAGACAAATGCGACACTTTCAAATAATGTAAGTCTGATCGTGGACAGCGTGCTGTAGTTTGGACCGGAGACACTGTCCTCCTTTCGTTCTCAAATTGAGCTAAAAGATAATCAAGTCTGAAATTAATTTTCTGTCTCATAGATTAGTCAACTTATCATTTGAGCTCAGCTCGTCCCAAAGCCTGTGTGGCAGAAACCAGCAGAACAATCAGGCCTCCATTCACCAAATGTTCCAATACAAACACACAGATGTTGCTACCTAATCCCCTTCCTGTCCTTCCTCCCTGTCCTCCTGCAGCCTCACAGCTTCTGTTTGAACACCAGTTTTGGTAAAAATGGAGTTTTAGCTGCACGGCCCCGCAGACGCATCAGCACCGATGTAAGTAACATCGGCTGTGATGTAATACGCCTCCTCTTCTCTAATCTGTCGCATATAAGATTACAGATAATCTGGGTGTGAGGTGACGTCACACGGTCAGGCCCAAAGCAAACACACACTGTGCTGTTATTAGTAGGGAAACACACAGAAGACCAATGTGAACAGCTATGGTGAGCACTTTGATGCTCACGCTCCGGGTTATCTCATCACCTTGTTTTCATCAGAAAAAGGTAACTGATGAACATCATTCGTCAACAAAGTAACTTCCTTCTGTTGTAAAAGTTACATGTTTCCATGAAACACCTGACAGCTCCATTTGGACTTGTTTTTCCATTCTACATTTAAAGTCTACATTTTATTCTAAATGTAGACTTTAAACTTGAGAGCAGGTCCCAGTATGTTCAGGCTCAGCAGACAGAGACCAGCTCTGTAGACCAAGGATGGCAAAGGGTTCTTAATTGAACTCTTTTCGAGCCCACAGATAATAAAGACATGCTGGCCGAGGGGACGGGATCTGGATTATGGTGGTGAAGGAGAAGACATGACTAATGTGTTGGCTGTCCGTGAGGAGGATGTCCCGAGTGCCTCATGCTGCTGGGTCTCTATCTGACCACCTGTGACTGAGAGTGAAGGTCCTCATAAACACTTGTGGAGGCAGCGTCCTCACAACAAACAGAAATGACTGACGAGCACTAAGAACATCTGGATTTGATGATTTCTGCCTGTCAGTTCTCATGGTTCACTGTTGTACATCAGTAAATGTAAAAAGCTGATGGTACAGCCCATTTATACACGTGCTCACTTGTTCAACAGTCACCTGGAGTTTTCCCCTGTGTCACTGACACAGATGCAGCAGCTGGACTCTTTCTGGAAACCCACAGATATCATCACAGCCAGCACGAGTACAGCAGAGAGCTGTGACAGCTGTTGTCTTTTCTTCTTGGCCTGTGTGAAGATGCATCAGCCTGGTGTGAACACACTGCTACTATAGCCATACCTCAGAAAACACATGACACATAGCTGTGAGTTATACGTGCATCCCCAAAAATACAGCTGATAACAGATATGGACTTGACTAATCAGTGACAGCCAATATGCTAATCCAGCTAACCAGCACTAGTGGTTCTTCTGCTTATCCGGGGCCGGGTCGCGGGGGCAGCAGCCCAAGCAGAGAGG
>NW_024583028.1:191720-192859 GCF_018398535.1 Haplochromis burtoni
CTACAATTACAACAAAATCTGATCATAATATTATCCCATGGTCATGTCAATACTGGCACTGACAACACCAGCGATGCTGACGCACAACAGTTTGTAAAACTCTTAAAAACAGCAACCCACCCATGAAAAGGTCACACGCCTGATCGATATCTTCCACAGGCCTCGATGTCACAGTCACACATTTCCTAAATCTGCTGCCACTGATCGTCATTCAATATTTTCATAAGTTTATTATTTATCTGCCAAAACAAGAAGCAGTGGCTGCACGGCTCAAACATTCACCAGCACTGTGAGCGTGGACGATGACCGCGGCGCTCCTGTTCATGTATGTGGTCGTCGCCACCGTTTGTACTTTTTTCAGTAAGAGTAATCTAAGTAATTACTATTTCTATCGTTACAGCGCTGTTACCGTTATTTTTCAACAAACAGACGACTGAAGCTGTGTTCAGCTGACTGCACCTTACATCAGCTGCAGAAGTAGCTGTAAGTAATCTGGGCGCTGCAGCTTTAAGCAGCTGCGCGCTCCCGCGGGCGGGGATCACTTTCTGCCCGACGACCACTTTTTTAAAGGTGAACTGGGGAAATCAATTATACCCTGGACCCCAGAGGGCTAAACATTTTTTTAAAGTAACGCAATAGTTATTTTTCAAGTAATTAATTACTTTTAGAATCTTGTAACTCAGTTACTAACTCAGTTACTTATTTGAAGAAGTAACTAGTAACTATGACTTGTAACTAGTACAACGCTCTACACTTCTCAGGTGAAATTCTTCGGATGTTATTTGTCAAACTTTAATAACCTGAGAACACTTTCTGTAATGATGTGTTTTCATATCATGTTTAGCAACAGATTAGTTTAATCATTCCTCTGTTTTATTCTTTGTTGTGTGTTTGAGGTGTAACATGTTAATGATGCACACAGTTAGGCAGCATTTAAAGGTTCATGATGGATGAGTGTGATTGGTTACACAGCTTTTTACATGAAACAGTCCTCAAACTGAGCTTCTCAGTGTTAAACTATTCCATTAGTTTAGGTTAGCCAAAGGGAATGATAACAGAATGATGTAGGGCTGGGCGATATGACCCAAAATTTATATCTCGATATTTTTTAGCTGGATGGCGATATAAGATATATATCT
>NW_024583028.1:194693-200485 GCF_018398535.1 Haplochromis burtoni
TATCCTTGTCAGTGTTGCGGGGGGGCTATCATAGGGCGCGAGCAGGGTGCACCCTGGACAGGTCACCAGTCTGTCACAGGGCTAACACAGAGACAACCATTCACACTGTAATCTAACTCACGGGTTTGTGATGTCACTCTGTCAATCACTAATCACTGCCAGTAAACATACCAGCTAATCCTCCATGACCAACATTTATAAAATGGGTTAGAAAATGAGTGTGTGGGCCCAAAAACTCCTCAGAGAAGAGTTTGCTGAGGTCAAGACCAAGGACGAGTTTCCATAAACCTCTGCAGGAAATAAATGATGGCCACAGAAAAGAGCTTTAAAGGGCGCCCACCTGGGCTTCAGCTTTCAGGCTCTGAAGGTATGGTTGTGTTTTATGCTGAGCACAGCCATGTGTTTTTACAAAAGTAAATACACACGGATCTACTAGTGTCCACTGAGCGTCCACGCTGACCTCCACATGCTGCATTTTAGTATTTCTCTGCAGCACACTCACACACTCCTGCTGCATGTCTCATGCACTTACACACAGCACCACACACCTACTGATGTCACAGAGATCTTTGACTCGACACAGACATATCAAGGACTAACATGTTTCTGACATGTGGACATGTGCTAAACTAATGATCTGGTCACTCTGGCCGTGGCCTGCGCTGAATCATACATGTTATTAATCTCTGGCAGATGGCTCCGCCCCTCCCTGAGCCTGGTTCTGCCGGAGGTTAAAAGGGAGTTTTTCCTTCCCACTGTCGCCAAAGTGCTGCTCATAGGGGGTCATATGATTGTTGGGTTTTTCTCTGTGTTATTGTAGGGTCTGCGTTACAATACAAAGCACCTTGAGGCGACTGTGCTTATTTTGGTGCTGTATAAATAAATTGTATTAAATTTCTGTGGTCAGACAAAGATGGAGATGACTTGTACATTTGAAATCAAAGTAGCTTGCTGGCTATAAGCTCAGTGTGGGGTATTATCACTTATGATTGGCTGGCTGCACTGACATGTTGTCATAGTATTTCATTTCATAAAATGAGCAAACACTGAAAAGTGTAGGACTAAACTCTGGTTACCTGGCTGTAAAAGCAGGTCAGCGATGCTGCTGTTCAGGGTGCAGCCTAGCACAACCATCAAAATACAACTGTTGGCCATTACATGCTTTGAATTGGGAATCAATGCTAAAGGCCAAAATGTAAAAGTCAAATATAAAATTATAAAATAGACATTGGAAAATGCAGTTTTGTAAAAAGGGCATTTATAAAGTAAGAGGCTGAAACAGCAGATGCCTGAGCACCAGCACACTGTCTACGGGTAACACACTGACTGTATTTACTAAGAGCCACGACACAGAAATAAGCAGAAAAACAACACAGTATTATAGTACATGCAACTTGCTTTCTACTGGAGGACCAAAGTATAGCAGGACACAGTTATGACACCATATTACACCAGAATATGTGAAATGTGCAAGTAAGGCAAAATGAGAAGATCGGGGTTTGTGTACAGCAGAGGAATGGCCACCGTGCAGGAGCTGGCATGTGTTACAGTAACTACAGGAACGGACCAGCAGCATACCAGTAAAAGAACCGGCATTTCCAGTCATTTCCAGTGCCCGGTCATGTCAGGACTGACACAGTGAAAGCAGCAGCAGCAGCAGCATCGTGTCCCCATCTCCTGCTGCACGGAGCTGCAGGCTGCTTCATACAGACCCACCGGCACACACCGAACCCACAGTGCCATCTAATAACGGCACTGCTGGGGCCACGATGCAGGATTAGCACTGCGGCTGTCCCTGTATGCACAGGTGTGCTTATCTGTGTTTGTGTAGCAGCCTACCTGTTGTGCCTTTATGCCAGGCACGAGTGTGACTGAATGAACCACGAACCAGCCACGCACGCACACGCACAGGAGCCAAATCCCTCACAAGGTCAAGTTGCTGTTTGTAATACTCCGCTCGCGTGCACTCAAAATCGCATTCACGCAACATGTAAGGTGCGCGTGCATGTGGTAACTCAAAATATTTGAATTGTATGCTAATGACGTCCTTACCGTACACGCCCTGGCCGTGCACGCCCTGCAGGAAGCCGGTAAACAGCCACAGGAGACCGAAAACTACCCCCATCTTCACATCGTCCTGTGGCCTCGTCGCTGCTTCTGCCCCCCTCCGGGGATGAGGGTGGATGTTCGGTTCTCCGCTGCTGCCGCTGCTCTTCCTCCGTCCTCCTCCGCTCCGTACACAATCTCATCCACAGATCCAAATATTTCCCTGCTAGCAGCCTCCGACCCCGGTTAGATATGACGGGCAGATGCGGTTCCGCTCATACCGGTGCTAACGTTTGCTAAAAGCGCCAGAAACCCTTGAGGAGAAGGACGTCCAGCGGCACCCGGCGAGAGCAGATGCTTCACTCGCTCCTTGATGATGACATTCCGGGGGAAAGGATCAAAACTGAAGGAGCAAACAGCCGGTGCGTCAGTCTTCTTTGAGCTGGTCAAAAGTGTGCGCTGACCGTCCGCCGAGTCCACCGGGATGCGCGTCCGTCGGTCAGTACCGGAGATACATCCATCATCCTGCGGAGAAGCGCTACTGCTCCGTGTCAGCGGCTCGGCCCTTCAGGCCGGGGAGAGGAGAGGGACAGTTCCAGCAAAGACGGATAAGCGGTCAGTCCGGTCGATTTGTCGGTGTATTTCACCGGTCGGTGAGAGACGTCACTCAGCCAACCGAGCAGTAAAGTTGCGGGAACGGAGAACGGAAGGACTTCCGGTATTTGTATATCAAAATAAAAGTCACCTGCCAGCTCATCCGCCGTGTTTATGGCTGATTCAGCAGCGAAATCTACAGTCTCTGGATTTCACTGTGCTAAAATATCGCGCTTATTATAAAATAATAATAATTATTATTATTAAGTAATACATTTCTCCCTAATCAGCTGTTAAATGGGAATTACTGGTGCAGGGTGTCATGGTCCAGGTGATTCCGGGGTTTTACCTCCGACTAACGGTTTCCACCTGGAAACTCTCCACCGGGTCTTCAAGTAACCACAGTTAGTGCTGACCGTCATAGATGTTTGCTCACAGCAGTGTTACCCCTGTGTTCTACACCCTCAGTCATCCTGGATCCGCTCACCTGCCTGCCCTCCCGTCACTCTCGGATCACCTCACCTGGACACCACGCTGCTTCACCCGGACCAATTACCCCTCTCTTGCCAAAACCTCCACCTGCAAAGTTAGACAAAGTCTGGTTGTGATTCACTCTCATCAGGATCAGGACTCACCTGGTTTCTGCTCTTGTCAGTGTTCACAGATTACCTGTCCCCTCTCCCCGTGTCACACAATCATAAAATAAGTGAGACACATAACACTGAAATGTATGTTTCATAAAGTAAAGAAACCTTTTTAAAGTAGGTGTAATATTGTTCCGATAGCGACAGTCGTCGTGTTAGGCGGATTATTGTTAAGAGTAAAGGCGCTGACTTATGCTGCCTTCCTGACAAACTGCAGCGGGATGGACACGAGCAGGAATCTGCCGCGCAAAGCGTCACGAGCAGCTTCTGTTTTACACCTGTGGGGGGGAGAGAAAGGACAGCACTCCTCACGAGACACGCAGAGCCTGTGGGCGGCACGCGCGCTGGAAATGACAGCCTGAGCCCTCAGCGCGCACGTGTCCGATCTCCTGCTTCATCCACGGGTCTCAGCAGAGCAGAGGGAGCCTGAGCTCAGCGATGGTGGCGGGATGGCAGCATCCAGGTCTCCGTGCTTAACGCTGAACGATCAACGATATATTTGAATAAATATTTGTTTAAGAAAGAAAGAAAACCAGTTTTCATCCAGCTTCTGCATCTTCTCGCTCGTGAGCACACTTCCTCCGTTACACCAGCCCGTGTTGGTTATACATGCATCCTTATTGCCAGGCTTATATACAGGCTCTGGATTTTAACGCCAATAAAGATGATGTCAATAAAACATGGATGAGGACACACGTGCTTGTATTGATTTCCCCTCTTCGATGACACAGACCTGTTGCTAAACTATTATGGGCTGTAAGCTAAAATGACTGGTAGGTTAAAATGATTCGTGCTGATTCTGTGTAACCAGACTTTTCTAATCTGAAGTCTAATTAAGCCTAAAATAAATAAAACAATTATTATGTCTGCAAAGTCTGCTCTTACAAAATGTGCACTCAGCGGTTTGCTGAGATATAAAATTCATGTTCAGTGTGTTTTTGCAGCCCTGCACTCCATTCCCTGTTTGTCATTTGGCCCTTGGGGAAACTGACTGCCAGTGTTGTCTCTGCACATAACATTAGCAAAGAACCACTTTTAAATGGTATCTTTAGCCCTTTGTTAGCTAAAACATCATTTGTTTCCAGATGCTGTATGCAAGTTTAAACCTGATCTCTGCACAAAGGCCACAGCTTCTTCTTGTATGGTCCAGGAACTGGTGCAGGATTTTTGTCTTTGAGATCAGGAGAGCTTTGTTGTAAATATGTCTCAGTCTGAGTTCAGGCTAAATTAAAAAGACGCTCCGAGATGAATCCTTAATTTCCTCCCATTATCCAGCCTTACTCAAAAGGAACGAATACTAAAGACATTATTGCCATTCCTGTCCAGGGATTGGCTGCTCGTGACCAAATCACCTTATGTTGATAATTTAAAATAGCAGCGAGGGAGCATTAAGGAGAGCAAGACCGAATGAGATGGAGACACAGAAATAAGAATTCAGAGAAGTTTTTCTTTTTTACGAGTAGTAATCAGTTCCCACTAAAGAGATGTAGAGCAGCAGCGGCTCCATGCACCATTACAACACTTTAATGGCATTTCCCCCTCATTTGTGAATAGGAGAGAAAGGGGGATTAATAACACTAGATTTACTATAACTGCGCAAATTTGTGTAACTTCCCTCAACTCAACACCTACTAGAATTACTGGGGTTTTTATTTTCTGGTGCAAGTCCCGCGTTGTTAATCACCCCTGCTGAGAGTTTCACAGGTCGTCAGCTCGTTTTTCCTCCAGCTTTGGTTGTGCAAACCACCCATTATCCTTGAGGCCTGGCACATTTGCATTTGCTCACTCAGAGTTGCTCAGATCCAAGCCAGGCCAAACCTCTGTGTTACAACTTTCAGAAACGCCTGCCGTATCTATACAAAATATCCCACACATTGACTGACCTGCAAATATGAAAGACACACATTCACAGCTTCCGTGACTCTCAGCACAGATCTTCCATTGTTCCATTGTCACTGTGTATGTGAGGAAGTGGCATTGCTTGACTACAGCACAGTGCTGTGCATAAAAGCAGACCGACCCAGGCGGGAGAATCATTTCTTGTTTGCATTTCTGAGAACGCACATCAGGATGGCCTCCGTATCACTGCCACGCAGGAAGAACCTCTCCGCGCAACAGGCTTTGGCCTTGCTTCAGGAAATGGACGAAGCAGATTCTGATGGAGGAGAGGTTCCATTTGTCCAGCAGGCCACTGATACCTCCTCAGAAGAATCTGAAAAGGAGACGGAACAAGAACCCAACATGCCTCCATGGAAGAGGCCCCGTGGTACTGGGAAGCCCAGCCAGAGCCACACGGCAAAAGACGGCACTGTGTGGGTTGAGGAGGACATTGGAAAGCCCAGTGCAGCAGCAAATCGCTCGTGCTTCACTGCGCAAGCTGGACCCACAGAGTCTGCTAAGGTTTGTCACTGCCATATTACATATGATATTTATATAAACCCATTTAGAGTGAGGTTCATGTAAATTTACCATTCTCTATTTGTTTATCTTCTGACAGCGTAAGATTAC
>NW_024583028.1:211827-212746 GCF_018398535.1 Haplochromis burtoni
CATTTGTCGGCCAGATTCGGAGGAGTCTACGAATTTAGACAGCCTTGGGTGCGTTGCTGTGACGTAACCGGTCTACAAATGCGGCCTCAGGAGGTTTGGACACAGTAAATGTCGCCCTGTGTCACGAGTGTTCTGCCTGCTTGTTTAGTTCCTGTTCGTTCCAGTTTGAGTTCAGTTTTGTCTTAGCCTGCATTCTGGCTCCTCCATCCTGCCTGCTTCCCACACACATGACACATGTCTATTAAACACTTTGATATTGGGTTGCTCAGTTATTCATGTTAGAGTTCAATGTTCTGCTAATGCTGAATCCACAACGAGCTTCCTTTTTAAAGCTCAGCTCGACAAACATATTGCCTGCACAGTGTACAGATTAATCAATAATTTATAATGTAATCAGGAGAAGGAAAATTAGAAAAAGCCTTAAGAATAAATTATTGAACGTAGAAAACTGAGATGTGTGGAAACTGTGGCGATCCAACCCCGTCTACACTTTGGGAAAGTCCTGTGCTCCTTCTTCCTGATGTTGCATCACTCGGTATAGCTGCATCCATCATTACGTCTGTCTTCCACCTGCTTGTCCAACAGGCAGACACAGGCGAGGAGATGGAGCTGGACTTTAAACCAAAAGCGAGCCTTTATTATGGCTGATGACAGCGAGTCAAGGCAATAAGCACAGTGGAAACAAAACTAGAACTTAACTGGGAAACTAAATACTGTGATTCAACTATGAAAACTCAGAAGACCATCACGAAGAAAACTATGACTATGTACACTATGTACACAACTGTGACTATGACTGAGACGACTATAGCTATGAAGACATGGGGGTGGTAACACAGACGACGCAACAATGAACACAGGAAGACACAGGAAGACCTGATTGGCTGCACACATGAGCCAATCAGGGAAAGCGGAGACA
>NW_024583028.1:214359-219501 GCF_018398535.1 Haplochromis burtoni
AATGGGAAAGCCTGTGTGCCAGAAGAAGTGCGAGTGTGTGTGTTCATGCAGAAGCTCTTAACCTCCGAACATTTCAAGAATAACGTGTCTGCACAGAGGCTTTGACTCTATAATAGAGATCCAACTCCTGACGAATGGTATGAGCTGCTAATGGTCTCTGAAGAGGAGCACAACAGAGCAATTAGTCATAGACAAACAGCTCTCTGTTTAACAGGAGGGACTGTAGAGCCATCAAGTCTCACCATGGGAGACTGTGAAGATGAAAAACAAGAGGAGTAAAAGAATGAGAGGGAGAATAATCAAAGTTCAGTAATAAAATCCAGAGAAAAAGAAAAGACAGAAATTTGGGAAGGAAAACACTCATAACAGATTCTTAAACACAAAGGACCAATTTGCTGAAAAGGACATTGTGTGGATGTGTATGGGAGGTCACATCATCCTCAAAGGATCCAGACATCTTTTATACACATCAGCTGATCCACTGTTCATTAATGCAGATATCTGCAGGCACAGCTCAGACTGCTGAAGGTCAAACCAAGCAAGAACGGGGAAGGAAGGCGCTTTAACAATGTTTCACTTCCTGCAATAAATAAACACGATCACAGAGCCATGCTTAATGGTTTAGTTGAAACCGAGCCACACAACGGGCCGAAGGATGCTGGCAGCACATGCTGCCGACAGAAGCGCACACCTCCATCCAGCATCTGAGAGCAGGAGACGCAAGAGAGAGAGCAAAACCTCAATATTCTGCCTGGTGACATTTGGAACGTAACAATACCTGTCAAAGGTGAGAATATTTTTTATAAAGTCAGGACGTATTTGGGAAGCAAGGACGGTAGGTAGACAGAACTGCCACTTTGTAGTTGTTTTTCTTGTCGTGCTGACCATTCAAAGTTCATTAAGTGATGCAAGTGATGGCATTTTCAGCACCATCCATCCATCTTCTTCTGCTTTATCCGGGGCCGGGTTGCGGCGGCAGCAGCCCAAGCAGAGAAGCCCAGACTTCCCTCTCCCCAGCCTCCTCCTCCAGCTTATCCGGTGACACCAAGGCGTTCCCAGGCCAGCCGAGAGATATAATCTCTCCAGCGTGTCCTGGGTCTGCCCAGGAGGCACCCAGAGAGCATCCCTTCTCACCCTATCTCTAAGGGACAGGCCACCCTTCAGAGGAAGCCCATTTCCGCCGCTTTTCAGGACATTTCACAAAATTGGGATATTTTTCATCACAAACTGAGGAAAAATCTTTGGAAACTGAGGAGAGGAGATGACATTTTTAGATTTTCAGTCCAAAGTGATGTATTCAGAGAAATTGAGAAACAGTTGCATGTCGCTTTTGTGAGACACGATGTTTTTAAAAGGTGAAGATAGCTTTGGGAGAAAGAGTTTTCTTCATGCCCCCCCCTCCCAAAATCTAAGGTATTGCCAAACAATCTTTCTCCATTTAGCCTGTAACAGCTTACAGACCTTTCTGCTGATCGGTTTTAGCACAACAGTTAAAAATAGGCTAAATCCATTTAACTCTTATGTTAGTTAAGCTATTGTACCAGTCATGTGATTAATGCATGTGTAAACACCCACAGTTTTGTCAGCAACATTAAGATAATAAGACAATCCCATTACTATCAGTCATTTTAATTTGGTTTATAACAGATTGAGCTGAAACATGCTGCTCACTGTGTGTGCACTGCTGAGCAAAATAAAGCAGAAATTAACTGACCCGAGCGGTACCAGTATTATTCCTGAGGAGATGCAATAAGTGAGGCCAACTCTAAGCACTTGTTTAGCATAAGGCACTGAAGAGTTGTTTTTCCTGTCCCATTTGGTCCTTTAGCCGTGTAAAGGTTCTTTTTATTTGGAAGGAAAAATAAGCAGGAGCAGAGTCCTTGAAGGTGTCAAAAAGTGATTTATTACACACACACAGAGATAGTGTGGGAAGCCTCGATCTTTGGTCTTCCCCTTTCTGCTCTTTACAGAAAGCTTTATAGCCTTTAATGACGTCAGGAGGACAATTCCTGGAACTCCTCTTATCAGAACAACAACACTTTCCCAGATGTTTCCACTCATCAGTATCTGGGAATATAACCAATTTTGTACTTGAGCATGTAGTTTTGTGAGATTGTCAGTTCAGGCCAGAAAAAGGTCGCTATCCTCATCTGACTTGGGCTGCCTGTAGGTACAGCTATGCTGGTGTTTTTCACCACATGATAGAGTGTTGTATCTAAAATGTGTTCTATTCTGCGTGCTCTGAAATAACTAATGAATGATACATGATAATACTGATGATAACTGATGGTAAGTGATGCAGACTAATGAAGTAATGATGAACTAATGACAGTGTATGTAAATGATATCACCGTGAGATTAAAATAACATGTTTTTCTTGACAGCCGTCAGAACTGTTGTCTGAAGACCAACAAGGATACCCAATGGATTTACTTTGCCAAATGGATCATCGTGGCATTGCCGTATTGGTCCGATCGACCTTTGTTGTTATTATTTATTTTATTTTCAGTTGTTACAGACGGGACAGACATGACTGAGGGATAGGAAAGGGAGAAAGAAAGATGAAGGAAAAGAAAAACAGAAGGGAAGAGGGACAGTGAGAAAGGAAACTTAAAAAGAGAAACAAGAGAAAAAAAAATTTCCTGGATCACCTGTTGAGAGAAAAAGAAAAGAAAACAAGGAAAAAAACCAGAGCAACATACTAAACACAACACCATCACGTTAATCTAGCTAAGTGTAAACAGCAGTAAATACTAAATATTGAATGTTGTTGTGTAGCAAGCAGGACCGACAGCGCACAATGTGCTTTGAGGTAGCAGCCAAGAAAGGTGTAGTTTGTATCTATGAACAGTGAACACCTGTGTGCACACCTGTGTGGATCAGCGTGCTTGTATTCAAAAGGTTTCCCCATGTAATGATCTGCTAGAGGGTGTAGAGAGCCATAGCCCCGCCCCCAGGGCATGAAGCAGGCATGGAGGAGATCCAGGCCCCAGACATCCAGAGGCCCCAGAGTGCGAGAGCCCAAGGAGGACCACCGGAGGGGCATCCGTGCCACCCTCCTGGGAAGAGCTGAGGAGAGCCCCAGATGAGGGGTCACCCAGTAGCCACGGAGCAGAAGCCAGAGGGGGCTGCAGTGGCGTGCTCGCCGGCAGCCAGCTGTGCCAGAGTGAACCGAGTTGTCAGTGTTGTCTCTGTGTTGAAGAGTTTCAACACAGAGACAACACTGGAGCTGTCAGCCATCCATTCATGCACCTGATCTGAAAACTTCTCAAATTCCATTAAGTCAGCTGTCCTGTCACAACCACAGCAGTCACACTTCAGTGCAGCAGACCGAGTGCTTCACATCTTAGGAAACTGATTTAAATCTTCTCTTCCTCAAAGGAAAATGTCTAACACAAGGTCAGCTGCAAAGATGGCCGTCTGCACGGCTCGTTGTGTTTTCAGTGGGAATCCAGGAGATCAGTCTAATGTTCGAATTCTCAGCAGATCTTCTCTTTTCTAGTCCTCATCGGCTCTCCTGCCCACCTTTCCCTTGACCTTGAAAACATCGTGGAGGTTAGAGGAAAGTGGTTAGGAAAAGGAAATAGGAGGTACATGTAGGCACTAACTACAGTTGTAGTTTCCCGAGAGAAACGAAGCTTTGCTGTGTGATAAGTGTCAGATCATGGAAGATAGGAGGTTACTGTCAAAGATGAGGACTGGTCAGAAAGTGACCTTTGACATGCGGGCCTCATGCTCTGACTCTATTAGATTTGGTTTAATCAGTGGAATTGTGGAGTATAATATAAAAAATTATATTAAATGTCACGATAACTTCAAGTCATTCAAAGATTATAATGGACAGTGAGTCCAGGCTGAATGAGTCCACAGTGGAAGTGTGTGAAGCACCACCTGCTCTGCATTGTAGTGCTCTCCTGGTGAAGCTGGGTGTCAGCTGGCAGGCTGATAACAGCATAAATCAGCACTTTGAGTCTAGTTTGTTTATGTACCTGAGGGACATGTGCAAGAGTAGAAGTTAAAAATAAAACAAACTCAGAATCAACTGTAAGCGTAAGCATATCTTTGTCTCCAGGCAAAATGCACATGTTGGTTCGGCTGCTGCAGGGACGTTGGTCTGCTCTTTAAGCAAACATGTAGGACAAATACAGCTTTCCAATTAACTACAACGGTGGATCTTCCACTTGGACACCATGATGGTGTAAAGTTAGGTGTGCCGGCACAGGTAGGAGAAGCTGATCGCTGGTAGGTCTCAGCTCTACTGTGTTTGTCATGTTATATCAGTAATGTTTAGTAATCACCTGGCAGGGATAGCTCAGTAGGTAGAGTGGTGGCCCCATGATCGGAAGGTTGGGGGTTCGACTCCACTGAACGGCTACCCTGAGGTACCCCTGAGCAAGGTACCGTCCCTACACACTGCTCCCCAGGCGCTGCACTCGTGGCTGCCCACTGCTTTACTGGGTGAATGGGTTAAATGCAGAGGAACTATTTCCCTATGGGGACTCACACGCACACTTTACTTTACCTGCAAATATGGCCTCCTCTGAATGCAGCCAGCCTTAACACAGAACACCCTTTAAACCAATTTGATTTATTTACTTAATTGTATTATTCATATTGTTGTCTTGTGGATGTTGTGGCAGAGCAGACGGGGTTCAGACCAGAATGGCGAAAGAGAAGAAAGAAAAAGAGAAAAGAATGGGGCGGGACTCTTTCTGCTTTGTACACAGCAAAATGTCCCTCAGATTTAACTCATCATTTCATTCTGGCAACAAACTCATTTTGTTTGAGGTTAAAGGCTCGCACTGACAAGCTACAGCAAACCGATGCTTTCAAGCTTTGCTCCAGATTTGCTTTAAAAGGTTTGAAAAGAGTCTTAAACATGTCGTGTTTGCCTTTAGACCCCCTCAAACACATGTGCAGCAGTGGGTCAGCTTTCCTTATTGAAGATGGGTAGTGATGCTTAGCTATCACATTTCTGTCTCAATAAAAGCTTTTAAATAGTTTTTGGTGCTCAACAATCAAATGTTGTAAATATATTGTCATGCCTAAAGGGGAAGACTGTGTTCATTAACAGAAGTAACAACAGCAACACTTTTATTTTCCTGTGAGAATGATGTCACCAAACAGCAGTGGAGGGGGGGG
>NW_024583028.1:219547-222109 GCF_018398535.1 Haplochromis burtoni
CACAACAACCAATGTCTGAGCAGAACTCAAACCAATGCCATTATCAGCACTCTCCAAAATAATCTTTGTAGCAAATCCATTACTGAAACTAAATCCAGAGTCTTGTGTCAGAATGCAATTTGACCTCATAGTGAGTCACACCCTCAAGAAGATCACATTAAATGAACAGTTACTACAAACACCTCAATGACTGAGAGCAGATCTGTTCAAACCACATATGGATTCAGTGGTGGGTTTTCCTGGCATTTCAAACACATCGTATCGATTACCTCAGGATCATCCCCACTGTGGACTGTTTCACAGTCTTTGCACTCAGTCGTACACTACTGGATGATGCTCATGCTTGTAAGCAAATTAAAACTATTTCAGCATCACTGACATTATGTCTCCTCTGTAGGTTCATGTACTTGCAGAGTAGTTCAGGGTGCCAGGTGGTGTTTGCTGGCACAGCTGCTGCATATCACTCAGACTGATTCTCTTTTTTATACAGTAGCATGCTGGGACCTGGAGACTCTCACCAATCAGTCTGAGCTGTTGTTTAGCTCGTTCCTTACCATACTGGGTTTTTGCAGAGTTCAACTTTTTGTTTCTATACAGGTGTCTAGTGTAAAGACTCACATGGTGTTGCAGTCAGCATAAAGTGGCATTGAGCTACTCCATGCAGGAAGTAACTGAAAAATCACATCAGAGAAACAGATCTTTTTATACAGTCTAGTAAACATTCACCGAGCTGCCGTTTCACTTTCCTTCCTGTCTGGCTGTCTTTGACTCTTCTCACCTGCATGTTGTTACTATATCACTTCCCTTAATTGCCCTGCGGTGTGGTGTCTTCCACTCAGCCGCTGTCTCAGTATCTGATTCCTTCCTGTGTTCTCCCTGCCAGTTGATCTTTTCATTGATTTAGTTTGCTTCTTCGTTTCAAGGACTTTTCTGTTTATATGTTCCTGACTTTGAGTCTGCATCTGCGTCATTACCTGTAATTCTTCAGAATATGCTGAGACCACATGATGGACCAATGAGAAAATTGATCCCACGGTGGCATCGTAATCAAATGCAGCAGCTGCACTCTCTGTCTAAACTTTATCTACAGTTTAGAGTCTAGGGTCTTAACAGTGTTTAAATAGTGTTTAATGTCTACATGTTTACAAATGAGTGCATGTAGTTTAACCAAGATGATGTTGCTTACAAGATATTGTTGCCGCTTCCTTTTGGATGTAAGAAAGAAAACCGAACAACTCATCTTGGAGCTGAAAGTTATAGAGGTTCACTGGGGCCTGGGACTTCTCCACCAGGTCTTTACACCAACATATCTCACTTAGATAGAAGGGGCCAGAAGTGGTGTGAGAGAAAGCGGCGGATTGGCTAGCTGTTTGCCCAAACAGGACCCAATAACATCCCTTATTCTGGCCAATGCACTCTCAGCAGACAACCAAATAGATCACAATCCAGTCTTTAAGTGATGACGTATGAATCCTGCTTCTGGGTCCAAACTACTCTGCATTTATTGAGGCTGTTGTGTTTTTAACATGTTTTAATGCTTTGTATCTTGTTCTATTTAATCTGAACAAGCCTCTAAAAACAGTCAGTGATCACTGTCTGCCTCTCTCGGTTTTTATCATCGCTGTTCATTTTAAAGCTCAGTTTTTAAACCCTTACGATGTAACTGCAGCCCAGCCCATGCAGCAGTATATTAATGACTAATCTCATATTGTGGATGGATTATCTCAGTTGTTCTCCTGACTGAAGTTTGGTCCGTTTACAGCATCCTGCCATGCGATTGCATTTGTCCCTAACCATCGGGAACCCTCACGTTAACTTTTATCGAGTGGAAAAAAGTTAGCGTTCATCCTCCAGCTTCACTGTGTTTATATCATGCTAACATAGCTGTGTAGCTAGCTACCACGTAGCACATCATTATATACCAGCTAGCCCAACTTCAGTAACCCTACAAACGTCACTGCTGTTTAGTTTCCTGTCTTCATTTATGTTGGAAGTGATAGCAGAGCTGTACGTTTGAATTTTTCAGAAATCTCTCAGTCAGAACATGCTATATCATGCTTATGGTAACTAGCGAAACTAGCGAGCTAACTTCCGCTAGCTTCCTGCTAACTTCTAACTTTGTTAAATGTAATAAATTCTGTTTTCATGGATCCTGGATGTTAAACTTCATAGTTACACCTGATAAAGCAGCAACGCCGATCATTTTATTACAGATGAAAGAATTCAGACCGTTTTTAACTTTCAGTGTGATCGTTGGACTTTGGGACCTGAAGCAGAGTTTGGACCCAGAAACAGGTCCAAACTCATGACGTCAGACCAGACAGCTGCTAAGATCCACACAGCATGATGTAAGGGACGGTGTGTTTTTATTTTGATTGAATCCTGCTTCAGCAACACCCTAGACTCTGCCATTTAGCTCGCTGGGCTGACAAACTATCCTGCTGACTACATCTTTATAGAAGAAGGTAAGACTTGTGATGGGTTTTCTTAGTCACAAGTGCCAACCCTTCTGCCTGCCTAGAGAATTTACATCTGTTAATCTTGTTGCTGTTTACACCCCTC
>NW_024583028.1:222707-224469 GCF_018398535.1 Haplochromis burtoni
GACACCTGGGTCTCATTAAGATGATCAGCATTTAAGCCAGGAGGTGACTGCTGTTCGTCGCTGGATCGTTGTCTACCACGCGTTAGTGAAGCCAAGCTACAGCAAGTCAAGTCAAGTGTGTTTCTTTTGTGCGTTGTACTTAACCCCGTCTCCCTGTCCACAGAGCTCCCTGGATTTCCCCCCCGTGTGATTCCTGTGTGGCGAGTGTTGGAGTGAGAACATGTGATCGTGTGTGTGGATTATCTGAAGAATGCGTGCTTTTCCCCTGGACTTCCCTGGAGCCCTTTTTCCTCACTCAGCTGCACATAGCTCCCCCCCGCACCTTCTTGTATATACACCTGGTGAATTGTAAATAAATCTTTCTTGTGTGCATCTGAGCCCAGAGTCCTGCGCTTGAGTCCTCCTCTAAACCGTAACAACGGTGGATACACATATTATGAAGTTTAAACGTATACACTGCATACAAACAACAGAATTCCCCGCTGTGGCGGTCTCTCCTTCAAGCTCAGGTCCTCGACCTGGGATCTGCTGGAGCCAATCGCCTAGATTGGGGGGTCAACGCACCAAGTGCTCTGGTACCGGTTACCTTCACCCTCCACATCTTCTCCAGCTCTCCTCTGAGTCCTTGGTACTTCTGTAGCTTCTTATGTTCCTTCTTCCTGATGTTGCTGTCATTCGGTATCACTACGGCGTCTTCTTCTGTTTGTCCACCACCACTATGTCTGGTTGGTTAGCCACCACCATTTTGGCCGTCTGAATCTGGAAGTCCCACAGGATCTTAGCTCGGTCACTCTCCACCAGCCTAGGGGGGTAGTATTGTTGTCATGTGATGAAATGTGGACAGGTTTTCTGATGTCTGGTCTAAAATTACTGACCATATTGATCCTCTCCAAACTATTTATGTACACAGTTCACCAAAAACACCCTGGAGAAAGAGTGAAAAGGTTAAGTGGTCATGTTCCCCATTTCTCTTAAATGTGCTGTAATCACCCTGAAGAAAACACGTCGATCCATTGGTAATTAATGATTATAGAGCAATTTGTAATCTTTAATTTCTCAGCAACATATTTAACAAAATTGTCTACAAACAACAGAATGAATACCACTCAACTTAAGGACTTTATGACTAACACAAACCTGGACTGACTGATCACAGACGCTCACTGCAGTCATCTATGATCCAAGGTTAGAAATGTTCTACCTCAAACTGAAAATGTCTATTTTATCACTGAAAGCAGGTGTTTACTGCAGAGACACTTGAGTGAATGTGCAGTGCGGCACGCTCTCTGTCGATATGACTCAGTGGAGCTCACCCAGCAGTAATCATTTATTTAATCACACTTTGGATCTCGGTGTTTAAGTGAATGGCTAACCTGTTTTGGTAATGCAAAAACAGTAATGACCGATCTTTTTTGTTTGTTTGTTTTTAATGAATACATGTGCATGTGTCTGCTTGTAATAATTAGCAGAGGTAGTATTACAGTTTTTGCCCGTTGCTTGAACACATTTTGCAAAACGTCGCTCATTGTGCCAAAACTCTAAACACAAGTAAACACTACACAACACTGGGAAATATACCATACACATCTGTGCCAAAATGAAACTCCACTCCCAAAACCTAAACTCTGCTGTCAAAACCTAACATTCCTCTGTCAAAATGTAACTCTGTTGACAAAATGACACATACTTGCATCATATGCAAACACTTACAGATCAGGGGGAACACGCTAGTCTTCTTTACATAAAACACTGCAGTCCTTGA
>NW_024583028.1:224785-233698 GCF_018398535.1 Haplochromis burtoni
ATTCCATTGTGTATTCAGAAGGCACATTTACAGGAGACACATTTCCAAACAACCAAAAACGCAAATAGACCTACTCAATAGTGTACATTGCAGTACCATGAATTCAGATGAAGCAAAAAAAAAAAAAAAAACACAACACAATAATACTGCAATAGAAAAAACACTATACTGTAAACACAAAAAACCATGACAAGTGTGCATAAGTGGGCTCATGGATCCCGCCGTCTGTTGGGGTCTGGCCACAGGACCTCATCAACATCGCAAGCTATGTCCTCTCCCGCTAGGCACCGGGGAAAATATCCTCTTGCATGCCGAAACCATCCATGGATCGCTGTCACCTCAATGTCGCCGCAGGCCTGTTCCATTGCCTGCAGAAGAGGCATGCGGGCATGTGGTTGGCGGTCATATACTCGCCATCTCCAAGCCGAAAAAAATTCCTCAATAGGGTTTAAAAATGGTGAGTAAGGGGGCAAGTATACCACTTCAAATTGATTGTGGTCGGTGAACCAGGCCTGGACCAGAGCAGCCCGATGGAAACTGACATTATCCCATATCACCACAAACCTGGGCTGATCTGGTCTGTTCTGTACAACTATGTTATGGAGAGCATCTAGAAATGTGAGTATGTGTTGGCTATTGTATGGACCTAGCATTGCATGATGGTGCAGAAGTCCTCGAAGGCATATGGCGGCACATAATGTGATGTTTCCCCCGCGCTGCCCTGGGACGTGCACAATTGCCCTTTGGCCAATTACATTACGACCCCGTCGTCTTGTTTTGCTCAGGTCGAATCCAGCTTCATCAATGAAAATGTATTCATGAGGCTGTGCAGCTCCATCCATGGCCAAGATTCTCTGAAAAAAAGGGGAACATGTCACTGTACTACAGTGCTACACATACAGCACCCTCACCCCATCACACAGGTACCTGTGTAGCTCTCAGAATAGATCCATGTGGTACTGATATGGTACATATTCAGCTGCTACTGGACTTCACCAATACTCTATTGTAAATGTAAGGGACAGTTACACGTACCCGTACATATTCAGCTCGAAGTCCTTTGACCCTGTCACTGTTCCTCTCGAATGGGACTCTGTAGAGCTGCTTCATGGTGATGCTGTGTTTACCCAAGATGCGTCTGATGGTGGTGATGCTCACATGGTCTATGTTGCTGAACACTCGCCTGTCTGCAAGTATTTTCCGTCGTAGCTGGTGGAGACGGATGGCATTGTCTGCCCTCACTAGGTCCACAACGGCAAGTTCCTGCTGTTGTGTGAACAGGCGTTGCCGTCCACCCCCAGAAGGTCTCCGGGTCATTCTGGAGGAATACAACCACATATTGTCATCGGTTTGCTTATTTTTCATACAGTACTTTACTGTATGTACTGTGTCATCCACTGTACAACACTGTACTTCAATATAAGGAATCAGCCACTTTGGCTGCAAAAGGAGCATTAGCACCCCGTACACTTGATATGGTAATGTGATATACTGTAGAACAGTGCTATGGAACCATCTGAGTAGAGCAGAAGGTATGGAGGTGACGACATACCTGTTTTCTAGTCGGAATGTTCGTATTATAGATGCCACTGTGAAGCGGCTTAGATGTGGGTGGACTCTCTGCCCTTTACTTTCATGTGTTTGAGGTATGGTAACAAAAGCTTCACGTTGTGTTACTTTAGTCTGAGCATGGGTTTATAGTGTTCAAGCAACGGGCAAAAACTGTAAAATCATAGCCCAGGCTAAATTCATCGTCTGATTAGAAGCAGCAGGTAAACCACCTGTCAGGACTGGGGTGACATATACTAAAACCCAGTTATCCACAGTCTAGTGATATGACTGAAGCACACTTCAGAGCAGCGTTCTGCATGCTTCAGAAGCTCAACGCAGTTCTGAAATGTCAGTGTCGAGTATCGCTACCTTTAGTTAGTTGGAGACAAATTGCACATTATAGTTTGTGGTTGATATTTGAAAAGTTGTGTTTAAAAATACCTGAAATACTTTGAGGTGTGAGTTGCAAATGTAAATGTCATTATTCTACTACTCAATTTCCAAGCAGCTCCAGGGTGCTGCCCACAGAAGAGTAACTCGCAGGAAACTCAACGCAAGGCGCTGAAATGCCGGTCCAGCCTGCTTTAACCCATGTCCTCCGCCCGCTTTATAGATGAGTAGATGGAGTCATCCTAATAGCACTCTGAATTATTGATGAAAGGCAGATTTCTGCTCTGTTAATAATACATACAGATGTTGACTTTTGTGATGATGCTCTAAGTGTTGAAACTGGATATCCTGGTTTTCTGATGCTTATTTTAGGAGAGAAACATCTTCTATTTGTAGCAGCGATTAACCTCAGCCACGAGGTCAGACCGTGTCAGATCAACAAAAGTGCCTCGGTGCTTATTTCTCTTCGTCTTTAGCTGCTAACATCACGGTGTTTGGGTGACAGTGAGCCACATCTCATATTTTGCGTCCAAGGAGCCAGACATTCTTGTAATATTTTAAAGTGGTCTTGAGTAATAGTTCTCCAGGCTTTCTGAAGGTCTTACAAAGATCCTCTTTGGAAACTGGCTGTCTAATTTTAGACTGCATCTATAGGCACTTTGCTACAAACAGCCTCTTGCAAAAACAGATAACTTGTTCCTGTCATGGAGAACTGGATTAAAGGACTCAGGTGCGAGACTCCTTGCAGAATGACAGTGGATTTATTTACAGTGAAAAGGTTGGTTTACCGTTTTGGTTTTTTATTCCAAAAGGGCAGTGCAGTGATACGGCGACCTCTCCTCCCGGTGACAGTGCAGTAATAATCCACAACAACTCCTGGTGCCGGCTCCTCCTCCAATCCTTGAACCCTGGAGGCAGATGAGAAAAAACACACGCTCAATAACGAAAACGTCCTCTCCTTCACAAACCGGGTATGCTAATCATGACTACGCTACCCGGTTTAGTTCAATGTTCCAGCGTTGGTTGTGACTCAACCGCCCCGTTAAATAGGTCTGCGCTGGCAAGGTAATTCTGCACAGGTGCGATGATTCTAGCTCAGGACACTCCCCTCCGGTCAACTGCCGTTCCGTGCCATGGCTTCCGGAAGTACATGTTCCAGCAGAAAAACACATGCACAGGATGGAGAGGAGAACACGACACAGTACACACAAACACCACACAAATTGGCAAGACAATCAGTGAGGACCGTCTAGCCATGACAGTTCCCATAGCTTTAGTTGAATCTATGAAAAAAGTCAATGATAACACAGTTTGATAGGCATATCCTCCTGAGACCCAGCCTGTTCATTCAAGTCCTTTGTAGTGGGCACAAATCACAATAAAAGTTAAACTGAAAAATGCTTTCATTTCCTCCATTCTCAGGAGGATGTAATAGTGTTGCACCAACAAGGTGATTCCCAAGTAACTATTAGCCAGAAACCTGGCATGCAGTGTCTCACCATGCTGTGTCCTGCACCATTGGGGGACAAACAAAGACGTGGCAGGGATTAAAAACTATAGCAAAGACCTGACACAAGATCTAAAATTGCATCTGGCAGATCGATTGGTCCATTTACTGTTCATCGAAAATCAAAATGATCTTTCTTAACTCATTCACTGCCATTGACGTCTATAGACGTCAATGGCAGTGAATGAGCAGTAGGGAGTTACCTGATTTGAAAATGGCTGGCAGTGAATGAGTTAAGCAAGGAAAACAGGGAAAAGTCTGACATGTACACAAGAACCTGAATGAATAGAAGTGTCAACAGGTCTTTTAGAGTGATGAACTTCTTGGTTCAAACTCTCATCAATAGAGGAGGTCAGGAGAGAGGTTCAACAAAGTCTACAGTGGCGGCTCTGTCATGGTTTGGGTCTGTGGTTTTGGCTAAAAGCTGATCAAAACTGATGAAACCGTGGATGCAGAAAAGTGCCTGATTGGAAAGTACTTCCATGCACGTCATTCATGGACTGACACAGGAACTGATAGAGAACGAGAAGAAGAAGCAGAGTAACTGAACAGAGGTGAAAATAAGCAGGTCTATGTGGGAAGGACATTTGGACGGAGAGAGACACATTAGAGGAAGACTCGTGAACTGCATCCAGTGTTCTTCCACATAGCACACGATGTATATTACATATGCACTTGTGTTGTGTATTAACTTGTGTTAATATTGATATGGTATGGCTTAAATGAAACAGTGCACGTTGCAAAGCTAGAACATGACTGTCCTGCTAGCTGCCACATTTTATGAGCTTTCTTCCGCATGTTGAGCCTCTTGTGACGCTAAATAATTTTATAGACTGAAAAAAAGAACATGTTGCTTAATTCAACTTTAGTTGAAAACAAATGTTTTGCTTTGGCAGCCACTTAAACAACTGAATTAAATCAACACAACTTACTCATATTCAATAGAGCTGTGCATTTTGTGTAGATGAAACATGATTGAAACATATTCAAATGAATTAAGATGAGCTCTTGGAATATTTTGGTTTCTCACTTTATTCCAACACTATTCAGTAACTTTTACCCAAATACTACTTGGTAACTTAAACACATAATGTAGTCTTCATATCAAATAATGTTCAACAAAGTCTAGAGTCTGGTTTACATAAAACTCCAGTGGAGTCACAACAACCTTCACTCCATCCTCTTATTAGTATCGAGGTTGCTGGGGCCTATCCCAGATGTAATAGGGGCAGAGTACACCCTGGACAGCTCGCCAGTCTATCACATGCAGACAAACGACCATTTGCACTCACATTCATGGGTAATTTAGAATGACCAAAGAACCTTGCACTAATAACTGCATGACTTTTAACTGTGGGAGGACACCAGAATACCCAGAGAGAAACCAGTGCAAGCTAGCCATATGGTGGATTTGAACCCATGACCTTCTTACTGTGAGGCAACAGCACTAAGCGCCATGTCACCAATCCAGGGTCGACAGAAGTAGGAAAGCTATGATTTCAAGGCTTGATGCAGAATTTTCTGTATGTTTTTGTCCTTGACAGGTTAAACCACAATAAAAAGCAACAGCATACATGTGGTGTGTGTAGTGATCTGCCTCTTATAACTCCAGTGATTCTCCTGCAGTTTGAAATCTCTCTTGTGAATTTCATGAGTTCAGCAACTAACCACTCTTACTAGATTGTATCAGTCATCTCAACAAGAACAAATTAAGTTGTTGAATTTCGTACAGATCCTTCATGATTTAATTACGTTCAACATAGAAACATGAAATATTGTGTTCAAATTACAAGTAGACTTTTTTAATGTAACAACCACCCAATTTACTTTTTTTGGTTATACTAAAAAAAGTAGAGGCTGGCTGCTCGACTTGACTGAGATGGATGCCTTCCTAAACCACGATCCAAAGAGTCGCGAGTCTGAAATCCCGTGCAGTGTCGCGGGATTTAACATTGCATATATTATTGAACAATTTATCTACCCGCTCTCTGCAATCATGTAGTTTCTACACTATATAGTTACACTTAACTTTAAACCATGAGGCAATTGTGTTAAATACACGCAAGATGCTTACATAAATCCAAGAGCTTTTTTTCAGTGTCACCAGCAGCCTCTCTCATGTGACCCGATTTATCAATCAGTTTTGTTCTGTTTCTCCTTTGTCTGCAAACCCCTCTCCTCCTCCTCCTCCTCCTCCTTCTGTTTCATGTCCTGTGAATTATTGACGGAAGTGTTGCCTGTGATCTGGCTGCTACCAGACTTTGTTCCAGCTAGAGGAGTTTTTGTCTTCAAAGCTATGATCACTTGTAAAAAATAAATGTAAAATCTGTCCTGAATTATAAATTAAATGCAGGAGAACGAGCTGATTTTTCTACCTGTTTTCAACCTGAGGGCTTTTAGGTTATTCATGAGGAACTCTGAATAGGATGGTGCCTGTCTTGAGGCCATGGCATGTCGGAGTGGAGTTGTGTGTGTGTGTGTGTGTGTGTGTGTGTGTGTGTGTGTGTGTGTGTGTGTGAGGGAATGGGGGGATGACACTGTGCCACTAGATCCTGAGGTTCACGAGAACAAAGCATCTTTTATTCATTGACACTCTGCTCAGAGCAACTCTGTGGTTCCCTGAAGGAGAACATAAAAAGCAGCAGTTGTAATGCGACAGATCGATGCTGTTCTTCATCACACCGCTGTTGGATGGTGTTGTCATGGCGCTACACCGACTGAGTTTCAGTCTGAATGTTTAATATAGTTTCAGTAATCAGGTGAGGGAATCAGGATTCAATTCGTAATTATAAAAGACAGCGAGGAGGAGAACTACCCAGGATGTGATCACATTCAGAGATGAAATAAATGCTCATATGATGGAAAACGTGGAGGCATTAATGGTAGTGGCCAAATTAATCTTTCACAATATTAACCCTCCTGTTGCCGTCATAATTTGTACACACCCTTTGTCCTGACTCTCATAAAAGATCAAAAATAAAGCATATGTCATATGTTTTCTGTACTAAAGTATATTATTATTATTTCCTAAGGTACTGCAAAAGGTGTAAACAATATTTTTATCAAGAGATAGTATTTGTGTTGCCCCACTGCGCAGAAAGTAGTTTTAATTGCAGTTTAACGAAGGCAGCGGCAATAACAGTCAAATATGAACAACGAAACCAAAAAGACATCCTGACAGGGGCAGCCTCGACCACCACAGGGGAACAAGCGAATAATACAGGCCGCCCCCTAAAAACGTCCCGTATCAAACACACACAATAACTGGTGGGAACAAGTGTAAGCATGTGTAGAGCAACAAGTAACTGTGCATGGAACTTGCAGATACTGTGTGCTGCAAATGTGAGAAATGCTTTACTCGTTCCAGCCACCCTCTTATTATTTAGGGGTTAGGGTTTGGGGTAGCTAGTTGACATGTCATAATCACCTATACTAACTCCTACAAGCCTTAGTTTAATGCCCTAAAGAATCTTTGTGCAGAAAACATGAGCTTGAACATGTTGGAAATACCAACTTGGTTTTTAAACGGTTCTTCAAAGCTTTTAGGTTCATTTAAATTCATTATTCTGCTGCAGGAAGAATCACTCTTCATATATATGCAAACTAGAGCGTGGCGCATGTTTTTGAAAAACATAATACGGCTTCTTCTTGGTCATCAACAGGCTGCAGGGCACAAAACACACAGACTTGTTGATCCAAACCTCGTGTTTCTCTCTGGTTTGGATCCACTGTGATAAAAGTCTCCTTATGCACACCTTTTACTTCTGTCAGTTGTCTCTAGCTGGGTTTCATCGAGGAATTTTTCCCATCATTTACTGTGAAGTGTTGGTACATGTCAGCACCCCAGAGTTCAGTCTTGTCTCTGATCTTGTCCTCCTTCACTGATTGGAGTCATTCTTTATTTATTTGAACATGGATGGAGCTGTTTTTCTGTCTCAGTGAACAGTGATGTATTAATCACTTGATAGTAAGCTCATCTTCAGTGAATGAATGAGTCTACTTTGGTTGCAACTAATTCTCTTTGTCTCCATGCATTCCTTTTAAAACCTTTGGTGTAGCCATGACTCCCATTGTCCTGCCATGACTAGTGATTTTTCTTCTTTTCCTTCCTGGTTTTTCTTCCCTTGTTCCATAGTCTTTATCTGTCTCTCATTCGCAGGTAGAGTTATGTGACTTTCCTGCTCCCTCACACCTGTTCTGCATTAACTTATTGATTACCTGGTGCCGCTACTCTCTGCAAGATAGTAGCCATTATGGTTTTGCCTACCCAAAGACAGTTTAATTGTTTTGTGTTCTTGGCTTCCTGTTTAGTTTAACAGTTTAACGGCCAATACCAGTTACTCCACTCAAAGGGTCACTGCTCCACCTGACCCACCTTTTACTCAGCTGCCTGCCAGCTGTCCTACAAATGTCCTAGTCAAGATACAAACCAAAACTCCTGTCCCATTCCTGTTGAGAAATCGTGCCAATTACTCACAGTTTCTACAAATAAAATCTGTACAACTGCTGTCGGTCAAGTTAGAAAGTACCAAGTAGCTCTTTGAAGGACAACTCTCTCACACCTGCAACACCTGCAGCTGGATAGACCAGAGCCCTCCCACTATAATAAGTTTTTATCAGTTTATTATTACTATATTATTATAATATGTTTATTGGTAAATCTTCAGGTTATTTTCTTGATTTTTCATGTAATTTAATTAAATATGTTTTCGACTTAATGTTTGTATAAACTGTTCCACTGCACCATGGCAACCAGTGAGGCTGATCCATTGCTTATGAAAGTAAGGAAATAGCTCTCTGATCTTAAAGAGGTTAGTCCATGACTCTCTGAGCTGAAGAAGAAAGACTCGGTCCAAAACGTAGCACTGCTCAGTGCCGAGTGGGACCTGTCCTCGACATCCACCCATTAGTCGTCCTGCACTAAAGTGGTGGTCCACGGTCAAAAGAGGGATTCAAATGGCAATGTTTTGCCACCCTGCCTGAACCTCTCCAACTGATGATAATTTACTCTATGTAGTGCATGCCCCAGTGAGTCTGCTGAAGGACTGTCTTCATTGCAGAACATCTGACCTTCTTCTAGTACACACTTTCATTTTTTCCTGTCTCAATTATTGTTCTGAACGCAGCAGCCAGGCTGCTAACAAGAACTAGCTGGAGTTAGCACACCACCCCCAACTCTTCCTCCACTTCAACAGGTTCCAGTGAAATTCAGAAAGAATTTTCAAATTATATTATTAACATATAAATCCTCCTTCATAGTTCGCAGAGCTACTGAGACCTTAATTGCAGCCGGCCTACTGATCGTGGTCTCCTAACTGCTACACACTTTAATTTTTAAAACCTGAGGTGATCACGCTCTTGAGCTTGTAGCAGCTAGCCTAAAATTGGGCCAGATGAAAATGTGGTTCACTTTAAACTCATTTCTATGTTTTGTCCGTTATCTGTGGTCGTTTGTTCTTCTAATG